>NC_060145.1:207895993-208199023 GCF_021461385.2 Schistocerca piceifrons | reverse complement strand
TGTCATTTCAGCATCTTGCGGTGATCGAAAATGAGATATGCGTTGTGATCTTCAGCGAAACAGTCTAATATTCATTCTTCACTTTATCATCTTCCGTTTCAATGCCATCCTGATCAACGGTACGACTTTGTTGCATTGGCTTATTTGCACTAAATTCAATTTTTGTTCCTCAGCAAGGATTCGAATTTATTTCAATGGGGGAGGGGACGGGGCGGCACGAGGGTATTTCTTCCTATCCCTCAATATCACCAACAATACAAATATTATGCTGTGATGTAATAAAACTCTTAACTTTGGATGGAATACGTCCAACAGACATTCGTCCTTTGTAGTTGGAGTTTTGTCTGCTCCTTCATATTCAAGACTTACGAAACGGGCGCCTGAATAAGTCTCCCACACTGGAAGCACAGAGGCACAATAATGTTGATGGATGGTAATGGGGGATCTGCGACTGAGGCCGCTGACGCCATAGATACATCATTGGACAGAAGACTGCGTATTCTGGTTGAACAATTTACTACGAGATCGCTCTGTGCTGCATTTGTAGAATACTGCACTGATACATTTTCGAAGAACCAATATCTGGGCTGTGTTTGGACCACCTGAAACAAATTCAACAGCTTTGTACGACGATCTGTTGTTATACCTGAGACTTGGGTCCACTGCATCACAGTGGAAATGAAACTGCAATCACTCGGTGAAAGTCGATAGACCTGAGGCAAAAACACGAATCGATTTCATCTACTGGGATGGTTGTGCTTCCTTCTTGCCGATTACCTTGCAAAGGGTTGTACAGTTGCTTGTGAATATTAAGCAACTGGATAAAAAAATGCGTGAGAACTAGCCCAGATTGGACAGAAAAAAAAACATCTTTCTTCAGGACAATGCAGAAAATGCTTTGACGGAGGGAAACCTGCAAGATTTGAAGTACGAGATGTTCGAATAATTACTTTGTTCACCAGATTTAGCAGCCTCTGCTCTTCAAGTACTCAAAATTTGCAAGAAATTTGTGGCGGGTAAAGGGTCTGAGCCCGGTGAGGAACTTCTGGCTGCCGTAGATGGCTATTTCGCAGGTGTCTTCAGAGTATGAATCTTCCCCCTGGAAAAATCGTGTAACAGGTGCATTGCTGTGAAGAGAGGCTACATTGACAGACAAGTGCCTTTGACCAGTCTGACACTGACGTTGTTGTTGACGCCTTCAGTCTAAAGGCTGTTTTGTGGAAGCTCCCCACGCCAGTCCGTTCTGTGGAAGTTTCCTCATGTCTACGTAACTACTGTAGCACACCCGACTTAACTCATGACTCCTACAATTTTTATCTCCCGCCGCTAAGCTCCACACCCTCACGCAGGCACACAGTCCCCACCATTACCAAATTAACTACTTCTTGATACATCAAGATATGTCTACCCTATCTATCCCTACTTTCAGTCAACTTGTTTGGTAATTTTCTAGTCTCTCCTATGGATTTCAGTACACTCCTCAGTAATTACCGGTACTATTCACCTAATCTTCAACGTGCTTCTGAATCCTTGCATCTTCTGTTCTTTCCCTGTCTCGTCCTTCCGTATGAGTCTGCACTGCATGCAAATACACTCATATGCAGAAAAGAAACAGAACCCCTTGAACGACTAGAGATAGGACGTTCATATTCACAGGACATATACATTAGTATGTTATGCAGAAATGATTACTAAGTCGGTCACCTCGGTTCAGCACGTGTCCTGTTGCATAGTAGGCACAGGGTCCGCCAAGTGATGGCATCGAAGCGTATAAGGTGTGAATGGCGTCCTGTGATATAGCTATCCGTGCTGCATTCACATGGTTGCGAAGTTCGTCTATGGTGTTTGGCATTGGGTTACAGCACTGCACCAAACCTTTCACAATATCCCACACATTTTACATTGGTAACAAGTCTGGTTATGTGGCGGGCCAGGGCAAAAGGCTGACATCTTGTGACACCAAGAAGGCAAGTGTTCGTGCAGCAGCATGTGGTCGTGAACTTACTTGCTGAAAAATGGCGGCTGGGCTGTTGTGCAGAAAGTGTATGGTTTCGGGTCCCAGGATGTCATTCACTTAGGACACACTGGGCACCAACTCTGATTTGTGGTTGTACCCAATAGCACCCCACACTACATGGCCTTCAGATGGCGCTGTATGTCTTCTGCGAATGCAGTCACTGTGATGTCGCTCGCTCTGTCTGCGGCGAACAAAAATGCGGCCATCATTTTCAAACAAAGAGAACCTGAATTTGTCCGAAAATGTTGTCTGATGCCATTACAGTCCTCAGTGACGTCGTTCCATACACTCTGCCGTCTAGAATGTTTCTGCACATTCGGCAAAGGTGGGCGGAGAAGGGGACGACGCGCACGTAACCTAAGCCTTAATAAACGGCGCCCGACTGCTACCCATGATAGTGTACGATGTGTTTCACTGCTCCACTGTTGCGCCAGAGACGAAGAGGACTCGTATCTGTCCTGCAATGCCATTCGGATGAGGTGTCAGTCTCCTCAGGGAGTGGTCTAGGTGGTGCAACCTGACCCATCTTCTCGACTTCTACGGCCTCCCTTGAACCATTCTGAACACACCCATTGCACTGCCGAAACACTTCGTCCCACACTAGCAGCAATCTCCCGGATGGATGCATCACATCCTCTCATGCTAATAGTGCACCCTCTACCAAACTTACTGATTTTATAGTACGGTTCGCGCAAATGTCTGCGAGGCATTCTGTGCGTCTGCTCAAGTCACACTGCTCCATTACCTTCGGTTCATAGCGACAGCGACATTTTAGCGGAAGGGGGTTTGCGCCGCGATATCGACGTTGACCTTGGACACGAGGGCCGACATTATTCAAATGCTTATCAATTCTGCAGAAAATGCTAATGTTCATGCCCTGTGAATACGAACATCTCTAGTCGTTCACGGTGTTCTGTTTCTTTCTGAACATGAGTGTACTTTCAGAAAAGATTTCCTAAGAATTGAATCCATACAAGTTGTTAATATCCTTCTTTTTTCAGATAAGCTTTTCTCTCAAATGCTAATCTGCATTTTGTATTATTTTTATTCCTACCATCGTCAGCTATTTCGATACCTAAAGAACAAGACTCAGCTACTTTTAGTGTATCATTTCCTAATATATTTCCCACCCCATCTCTTGATTTAGTATGACTACACTCCATTACCCTCGTTTCACGTCTTTTAATCAATTTTTAAGACACTGGCCATCCAGTTTAACTGGTTTTCCAAGTCGTTTGCCGTCTGTGGTAGAATTGCAATACCACGTGAGAACTCTGAGGTTTTTATTTGTTCTCCCTAAACTTTAATTAATTTTTTGAAATTTCTCCAAATTTACACTGCTAGGCCGTGGAATATTCTCGTTGCCTTTATTTTCTGCATACAGATGCGCGGGGAGAATTTATGAATCGAGGCGTTTTCAGGTTACTTGGGGGCGCTGACCTCTATAGCCGAATTCAATAGCGGCTGTGAATGATGTGCAACGGCACGCATCCTCTGGTGGGCGCCGCGTGAAACTGCGAGTAGGTCACGGGAGCGTTCCCTCCGCTTAACAGCGACTGTCGTGCTCCCACAGAATCCTCTACTATTTCGACTGTTCAACTATTGAAAGGATACTATTAATTTATGTGACAGTTAAGTGAACCAATTTTCCGACATGTGTTGATGTACTTTTTCTTGATGTACTTTACCATGTATTCAACATTTAATGTAATAACGAAGCTTTGCAGGGCAAACTGTACAGAGAGATACGTTATTTGGTACGACCGAACAGTCTAAAAGCCGTAATGAGTTTAACAATTGAATATTAAGTAAAGGATGTTATTACTTTATGATTACAAGAAATAATACGAATTTCATTATAGTTCTGTAGAAATGCACTTACGAAGCCTATTTTCCCCTGGAAATTACGTAAAATGACACTTCGTAATATTCTGATGCAGAAAGAATGAAAGTGCGCCAAATTGTAAATTGTCTTTGTTATGTCAAAAAGGTTCTCGTAATTTTAAATACAATGTTGAGGCATGCATGTTTTTCGAATTTGTCGAGCACTTGTGTTGCGTAGAATTTTGGGTTGGAATGTCGTAGGCTACTATATCATTTGAAGACATTCAGCAAACAACTAATTTTCTTGGCTTTATATATGCTTTCGCCCATCTTCAGCTGGCTTAATAGAGCGAAATATTTTTAGGCGTGTTGTCGATTTCATTTTGAATGCTGCAGGTGTGCGAAAGGAAAAGCTTAAATTGCTATTAATGCTGGAGATATTTTCCAGACATCCTATACATGAACTGTAGAGTTACAGTAGGTGTAGTTTCTTACTCAAATGAATGTTAAACGTCGGTGACGCGTTGCCACTGCATACAGTACTAACAGCACGGTAGCACCATTTGAATGTAACGTGTACACAACGTCGCAGAAAGGAGCTGCTAAATCCATAATTCATGTTTCAAAACGGTGACAAATATGTAAGTGTGGTATTACAGTTGTAAATTGGCAAAAGTTGCCGAATTTCTTTAATACGTTGAAATGACAGCCATGACGGACAGTTACCTTTGCCAGGGAAGGAAAGTGGTTATTTGATTAAGTAATAGCTACAAGACCGGCTTTTGTGGTGAAATAAAATACTTTTTTATGAAATTGGATATGCAGTTTAATGAAACTGATAACAAGAGTCGCGGATGCCCTGTGTCCAAGATGAGGAGCATGTTGGACAACATAGTAAGCAAGTGCATATTGTGGCAGTGACACTATTCCACTCTGAAGACTATATTAAAGAGCTGATCTTTCAGTGTTACAGTGAGATGATTTCCAAATAGGGATTTGTTCAGGGAGATTCATACGACGAAATCAGCAGTACTGCAAACAACGCGAAGAGGAAAACAGGGAGAAGGACACTTTACTCACAATAAGATAGGTGAGCACGTGCGTCTTCACAGTGTCGAATTTCTGTGTCAGGTTCAGCAGTATGGCACGAGTGACCCTCCAAAGGACAGCAAAGGGAGAGGTGTGCTGAGAAGAAGCATCAGGCAGGTGTCTGCAACAGTTCCAGTATTCAATCGCGATAGAGGTTCGTGCGTGCTGTACCGTGTTACTATGGCTGGCAAAAGTTCAATGGCGGAGTCCGCAGTATACGTGTCCGTGTCTTGCTGTGTGCGCATGTGTGTGAGCCCGAGTGTGGGTGAATTCGCGCAGGTGGGGGGAAGGCTGACGGGAGCGAATCAATACGCAAGCTGGCGGGCCCGAGCAATGCTGGCGGCCGCGCGCGGGGCCTAAATTCGCCAAAAGCGACGGAAAGTCGCCGCTCTTACCTGTAAGACGACCAGGGGCAGGCGCTGGAAACGGATACGGGGGCGGCGGTGGCGGCTTATCGTCCTAGAGCGCGGCGCGGCCGAGTCTGCGTGGCTGCTGGCAGAGGAGTGAGCTGCCGGCAGGCGTCTGGAGTGCAGGCAGGGGCCCGTGAGTGGACGCGAGTGCGCTGTGGAGCCCTCCGCGAACTGCAGCCGCCACTGCCGCGCCGCCCTGCTGTCTGAGGCCTGGCCGTGTCGTGTGTACGCCGTGTGCGTGAGGCGGCGCGTGCGGCGCTAGCTGCTGCCTCGCTCTGTGTGCGTCTGTGTGTTCGGGAGTGCGCGCGCGCGCAGCCGCTGGTGGGGGGTCGGCGCCTCCGTCAATACGGCGGGGCGCCAGTCTGGCCAACCACCGCGGCCAGACAGCCATACCAGTCACTCCGGGGGGCCCACAGGGATTCATTCTGGGGCCAAAACTGTTCAAAGTTGTAGCGTTTCCTCTATTTGTCGGGTCTTGTATTCGTTTCTGGAGTAGTTGCTCCGTCCACCGTCCGTCTTATTTGATCAGTGGGCTCTCATGTGTAATTATCGCCTCAGGGGGAGCCATGCAGCCAGTGGCTAAATTGCAAAAATGTAATCCCCAGCACTTAAACAACTTTGTATTACCAGTTACCAGACCCAGATTACTCTATGCAGAAAACGTCATGTGTAATACGTTACTATTTTAACCACATATGAGAAAAACTCACAGAAGTCAAAGAATAGCTCAGATTATCAGAATAAATCAAATACGATCTGTAAACAGATCACTAATTCATTCTAGGGCCAAAACTGATAAAAGTAGTAACATTTCATCTGTTGTGTCTTATATTCATTCGGGAGTAGTTGTTCTGTCCACCACGTAATCTATTTGATACCTGAGGGCTTGCAATTGTAATTACCGCCTCAGATGAGGAACACACACAGCCAGGAGTTAAACAACAAAAATATAATTCCCTGCACACAAACAATTTTGTGTTAATCGTGGTCTGACCCTCACTACTCTGACTAATCAGAAGAAGTCGAGCATAATACGTTACTATATTAAACAGACGTGAGGAAAATCTCACAGAAGTCAAGGACTAGCTCAGTGTCTCATATTAAATCGAATACAAAGAGTTGCTTGCAAGTTGCTTGTGTGTGAACCCCATACGCAATTTCACTTGCTTTCGCTTCTGCAAACTGCCTGGGAAGTCACCCCAGAATGTCATCCCATAAGACGTCAGATGTTACATTTCCTCTATCCGCAGGATCTTGTATTTGCTTCTGGCGTAGTTGTTCTGTCCGCCGTACCACCTTTTCATACCTGAGGACTTTAATTAGCGCATCGGAAGGAAACCACACAACTCCGGCCTAAGCTACAAAAACGTTATACCCTGCACGTAAACAGTTTTGTGTTCATTGTGAGCAGATCCTAGTTACTTTGACTAATCAGTAGATGCCGAGTGTTAATACGTTTCAGTCTTAAGCACACATGAAGAAAAATTCACGGAAGTTAAGAAATGACTCAGCTTCTCAGGATAAATCAAATGTAATTCTTAAACTAATCACAAATTCATTTGTTACGTGTCAATTACTTAGAATCGCACTGCAAAACCCTGACGTAATATATCTCGCAACTCACACAGTCACATCAGCACGGTGTAAACTACTAAACCAAGTTCAACGGCAACTGTTAATAACACGGTTATACTTCCACATAAGTCGTACAAGTACGCCGTCCAGTTCCCAACTGCTCTAAAATCCATTAACATCAGTCAAAGTTCTGATAAAGAAAACCCAGCGCTGTTCGATCATTTACAAATTTTAGCACTTTGTTAGTTGTTCACTCCACAGATGGTACTCACGATAAACTTTATGAAGTGGAACATGTCAAAAGAACAAACAGAACTCATATTTATATATAAAAGAATTCAAAAAATTATTGATTTGACTGCCTGTTTGCCGACAATCTACAATATTTTTCTGTATTTCTAGTCAATAATTCCCCTATGGTATGGAGGTATTGTGGAGGAACATCTTTAATCTACCATACCGATCAAAAGTTTCCAATCACCTATCACAATTATGAATTTATGGTTAAAACGAGGATTTCGATTTGAATATTGTGTCTGATCCCCATTCTGACAGTAAAACAAGTGCAACACTTGTGTTGGAGTGGTTGTTGGCGTAGAGGGGCGCTGATGAGTATCCACAACAACGCTGACCTGCCTTTACCTAAGACGGTTCCATTCGATTAGTCCTCTGCCCTTGACATGTTTTTGTTGCTGTCGGCTCCCGTTAGTTTGTGTGCATCTAGCAGTGTGTTTTTATCTCTGATCAGGCTCATACCATGTTACATATATACACTCAGAAAGCCACGTGTGGTGCGTGGCGGAGGGTGCGTGTACCATGACTAGTCGTTTTCTTTCCTATTTCACTCGCAGATACAGAGAGGGAAAAACGACTGTCTAAATGCTTCCATATTAGCCCTAATTTCTCGTATATTATCTTCTTGGTCCACATGTAAAATGTGTGTTGGTGGCAGTAGAGTCGTTCTGCAGTCAGCTTGAAATGCCGACTGTCTAAATTTTCTTAATAGTGTTCCTCGAAAAGAACGTTGCCTTCTTTCCTTCCAGGGATTCCCAAATAAGTTCCCAAAGCATCTCCGTAACACTTGCATGTTGCTTGAACCTACCGCTAACAAATCTAGCAACCCACCTCTGAATTGCTTCGGTGTCTTCTTTTAATCTGATGTGCGAACCCCAAACACTCGAACGGTACTCAAGAACAGCTCGCACAAGCGTCCTTTGACTGTTTCCTTTACTGATGAACCACGGTTTCCTAAAATTCTTTTCCTTAGTTTCTTAGGTTATCATGAATGTCGCTTCTCAGTGTACGTCTTTCACACTGATAAAATAGCGTTACAAAACAAAAACCGAGAGCCGGTTTGTGTTTTAAAAAAATGTTATTTTCTTCCCACGGTGGGTTGAAGCGTAAGTATTCGACTGATTTTCGTCATATACCATGACGGCTGATAAACAGCTGCTGAAAGAAGACGATGCAAAGAGTTCTTCAGATTTCCCGACCATTTATAGCACTAAGTCTATCAAGTGACCCAGTTGTTTTTTTCCAATGTGTGAGGTTTTGTAAATATTTATAAATTGCAAATGAAACAAAAATATAGATACAGGAAGGATGTTACTGTTTTGGCAACCTCTTTCCTTCCATAAGTCTTGTCTGAAAACTATTAACATAACTTAACATGTTAAGTGGATAATTCACACTAATGTAGAAACACTTTCCTTATTTCGCAGCTATAATGAACAACAAAATAAATTTTGGTGTGAAAAGAGAGATAAATATTTACATTAAGGAGGGTAGGACGTCAAACGGGCGGACTTGGAACACGAGAGGCACCACGGGACATTTTAATTTACAAATAAATTCATAAAACTTTGTCAGCATAAACAGGAAGGATTCAGAACTCACATTCATAGTAGTGGAAGTTCGGAAAAATAACAAAATAATGTTTTTATATGTGAAATTTCATCATTTTTTCACTTACCATTGGCTGTATTTGTTGCTATAGGTACACTTTTCTTCATAAGTAAGAGAGATTCGTCGATGAATTTTGAACAGGATACAGACCATACTTGCAGGTGTATGAAGCTCTATAATTTATTTAATTTGTGAAAAAATGAATGAGCTGCTACAGTTTAAACTTCATGTTTAGAAAAGAACTCAAATGTTATAGTTAATTATCTCCATTTTTACCACAGTTTTCAATAGATTTGGAAAATTCTATAGTTTCATAAACCTGAAAGTATGGTTTGTATGATTTGCAAAATTCATCGAAGAATCTCTCTTACTTGGGAAGAAAAGTGTATCTATAGTAACAAATGCAGCCAATGGTAAGTGAAAAAATGATGAAATTTCACATATGTCGTTATGTTTTTGAACTTCCACTGCTATGACTGTGGACCTTGAATCCTTCCTAGTCATGCTGACAAATTTTTATGAATTTGTTTGTAAAAGTATAGACAGTGGAAATTAAAATGTCCTGTGTTGCCTCTCCTGCTCCAAGTCGGCCCGTTTAACGCCCTACCCACCCTAAATATTATTATTAGGACCGAAATGGGATTAAGTTAACAATGAGTTATAGCCTGAAAGTTCACTATTCACCTAATAGTACACCTGTGGGTATTCAGGTCACTTTGCACTTAACTGTTTGAGTACCAGTGGTTTCACCTGAAATCACCACTGTATCTAGTGTTTCTTTTTTTTAAAGTACCTGTGTGTTTCACATGAAACCACCTCTGCTGTTGCAAGAGAGAGAGAGAGACATCTAGTAGTACAGTGAGATATTTCTAAGGATATAGTGCATTATGGAAGTCATTATAGCATTCAATGCTGCAGTCGGTTACATGATTGTAGGATACCTGTATTGTGACATATGTCTTTTTTTCTTTAATGATTGTATTGAGATCATCGACAGTGAAAGTGAGTATATCTACAGCAACTGTAACGTAAGTTTGAGTTTGTGCTACTGCTTTTATGACTGGATTCGAAATGAAACCACTGTGGCAGTAAGTACTTTTGACTTAAGTTTATTAAACTTTCGCTTATTACTTAGGATTACAATTTGCTTTAGGCATTACTTCATGGACGTTTCGAGGATGAAGGATTGTGTCTAGGAAAAATCTGGAACTGATTTCCAAAATATTTCATGAAACAATGGATGGTTGAAAAAAGTATTTCCAGGTGTTTCAAGGTGAAACCACCTCCATAAAACAATTCATTGTTTACTTTCTGTCGATTTCTTCTTGTTTTCGTTGCTTACTATGATAACAAACATCAATTTTGCAAAAAAATTTTGTGTTATATTCCAAAGTGATACCACCACCTTAAAAATTGATTGTTTACATTTTGTCAATCTCTTTTTGTATTTGTTGCCTACTATGACGATAAAGGTCAATTTTGTGAAACAATTTAAATTTAATTACTAATTGTTATTGGGACTCAAAAGGTTAAATGTGGTATTAAGTATGTGATACTAGTGACGTTACTGTAGCGCCACCACCGTTTAGGATAGGGAAAGTTAGTTTTGTGCGATATTCAGAGCACAAGTTACAGCCAAGTGCTGGTCGGATTGCAGTAAGTTACGCATACCAGTAGTTGCAAAGGCAAATAGAGGCCACAGGGGCATAGAACTGCTGGAGTGGGTGCACACAGCAGTTTCCATGGCGCAAGTCACAGGCAGAGGAGGGCCACTGGCTAACCTAAGTCTTATGCATACTTGACTCGGAGTGGCAGTTAGCACAACGGGGGCGCACAGCCAAGTATAAATAGGTGCCGTTTTCTAACGAGATCTATTCAATTGTGGCAGCTCTCCTAGACGGCGCACAACACCAGGTTATACGCAGCAACAGTTGGGGCGACAGCATCCCAGTTCATGGCAGACTGTTGGTTCCACCCTCTGAGGCTGATGCAGGGTCCACAGCCAGCCAGGGTGGGCCACTCTTCAGCTCGCTACCATGGGCAGTCGTCTCAGCTCCCGACACACGCTGGAGACTTCCGAGGCGAAGGCCATAGACTGGGACGCCAGATCGTGGTCAGACATTGTCGCATTCTCAGCAACACCAGCGAGGAAGAAGCAGCAGCGGGACCGGCCTACGGCTCCTGGCAGAGCAACATGGCTCACACCGAGCAGTGCTGAGTCGGCTGCTGGGGCAGCCATCCTGACATAATCGGAACTCTGCAGCTGGCGCACAAGGCCGGCACGACACAGTGTTGCGTTACACAGGCTGCTGGGGTGCTTCCTCAGCATTGCGGGGCCTGTGACGCTGACGGTGTGAACGGAGCACTGGAGTGGAAGCAAATAAATCATTCGGAAAGTTCTCGCCGAGTTTTAATACGGCACCTCCTGGCACCCACCACTACATTTGGTGTCAATATGCCACATTTGGTGTCTGATACCACAACATTACAATACAAGATTGCGACCACTTGACCTTCAACAGAACAAGTGTTGGTGCAAGTTGCCTACATGTAAGAGCAATCTTATCAGTTTTATCATTATCCTTACGAATAACATCATCAAGCCACACCCAGTATCCGACTCCCCCTATTTACAGCTAATAAAAGTCCGAGATGAGACAACTAACCCAATTGTGCTAGTGGGAAATTTAAAAAAACAATTAATGATGGCAGTACTAGAACATGCAATGTATTCACAATTGTGAGTATGGACAACCATCATTTGTATAGCGGAATGATGACAGTGAAAATATCTGTCAGACCGGGACTCAAATCCAGATTTCCCACTTGTTGTGGACAGTCGCCTTACCGTATTAGAGAGCGCTTCTCTGCCAGACCCAAAGTTCCATATGTTGTCAAACACATGTCTACAACGTGCACTTGCACATCCATTAGGTAAGTTCACGTACAGGGGAGACATTTTAATTGAAAATCGCTTTCCTGCTGTCGGCATATAAATACGATACTGCACTGCCTGTGTTATTCACAGTTACAATGCTATGTTCCTTCGGACATGCATGCACGTTTTTCATAATGGGTCTAGTCGCCGCAGCGCCTGTCCAAAGGAACATTGCACTGTAATTCTGAATAACACAGGCACTATAACATCGTATAGAACGAGAATAGTTGTGTTGCGTACCACCTCCCTGTCCTTCTCCCTCTCCCCAGCCAATCATAGCGAAGTACTGAAGTATTAAAACGAAGCAGCCAATTTGAATGTAGACGCTAGTTTCTGGCACAAAATTGGAAGATATGCAGTAAAATATTACGTAACCTTCACCCGAATTGGTGCCAAGATCAAATATATATATTGTTTGCTTGAAAGTCAAAAACATTTGCTTGAAACTGTGCACAGGTACAAACCTCTGCATTTCATCAGCATAGGATAAAAATGATGCATAAAAATAACGATTAGTTGCATTACTTCCAACCTTGAAAATCAACGATATTTGCGTAAGATATGTACCCCCGAATTGAAAACACACACACACACACACACACACACACACACACACACACACACACACACACACAGAGAGAGAGAGAGAGAGAGAGAGAGAGAGAGAGAGAGAGAGAGAGCTTAATATACTACCTCTGTAAACACTGTACTGTCTAGACATTTAAATTTCATTTCACAAAATACATCCTCTCACTCTCTCCACATTTGCCTTGTCATTAAATTTAATCTCACTTATGTGTGGCCACAAAATATTTCGATATCTGTCTCATCATTATGCAATGTTACAGAGGGAATGAAAGGAAAAAAGTATATGTACAAATTTTATTACAAAAGATTTCACCATGAGCTATCACATTTTATGCTTTCACACACAGTTAAAACATAAGAATTTAATTCACATTATGCTTCCTTTCCACACTTTTTAGAAAATCATCCATTGCAAACAGTAGGTTGTACAAATTTGAGGTAATGTTTGAAATACCTCCATTACACAACCGATTTCCGACGCCTGTACCTGCGTTAATAAAATCGAAATGACACTGGATTGCATTTTGCGGGCAAATTCTACGCAATGTGAATAATATATCCTTAGTGTAACAGCCAACCAGTCCGTTATACTGACACAGAAACAGTTTATTGTAATAGAAACATTCATACTTTCTTTATTTTGAGTCGTCAGTCTTCTGACTGGTTTGATGCGCCCCGCCACGAATTCCTCTCCTATGTCAACCTCTTCAACTCAGAGTAGCACTTGCAAATCTTATTTGTTGGATGTACTCCAATTTCTTTTCCTCAACAGCTTTTACCCTTAGTAACCTCTAGTAACATAGAAGTTATTCTGTGGTTTTTTAATTGATGTACTACTGTTCCTTCTGCTTGTCAGTGTTTTCCATATATTCCTTTACTCGGCGATTCTTAGTGGAAGCTCCTCATTCTTACATTATTAGTCCTCCTAATTTTCAGCATTCTTCTGTAGCACCTTATCTTAGATGCTTTGATTCTCTTGTGTTCCGGTTTTTCCATAGTCCATGTTTCACTGCCATACAGTGCTGTGTTCCAAATGTACATTCTCGGGAATTTCTTCCTCAAATAAGGCCTATGGTTGATACTAGCAGATTTATCTTGGCCAGGAATGCCCTTTTTGCCAATGCTAGCTTGCTTTTTATGTCCTCCCTACTCCATCCGTCAAGTGTTATTTTGCTGCCTAGGCAGCAGAATTCCTTAACTTTATCTACTTTTTTGATTACCAATCCTGATATTAAGTTTCTCTTTATCCTCGTTTCTTTTATTTCTCATTACTTTCTACTTTCTACGATTTACTCTCATTCCATATTCTATACTCATTAGGCTGTTCATTCCATTCAGCAAATCCTGTAATTTTTGTTCACTTTCACTGAGGACAGCAGTGTTACCAGCGAATCTATGGTGCCTTTCCCTTTCCTAAAGCCAAACTGATCGTCATCTAACACATCCTCAATTTTCTTTTCCTTTCTTCTGTATATTATCCTTGTCAGCAACTTGGATGCGTGAGCTGTTAAGCTGACTGTGCAATAATTCTCGCACTTGTCGGCTCTTGCAATCTTCGGAAATGTGGAATGATATTTTTCTGAAAGTCAGATGGTATATTGCCCGACTCATACATTCTACAGAGCAACGTAAATAGTCTTTTCTTGTCCGTTATCCCTGTGATTTTAGAACTTCCGATGAAATATTATCCATCTCTACTGCCGTATTCAATCTTAAGTCTTCCAAAGCTCTTTCAAATTCTTATTCTAATACTGGATCCCCTATCTCTTATACGTCGGCTCCTGTTCCTTCTTCTCTCATGTCATCAGGCAAGTATTCACCCTCACAGAATCTTTCAATGGACTCTTTCCAACTATCAGCTCTCTCCTCTGCATTTAGGGGTGTAATTCCATTGCACTTAATGTTACCACCCTTGCTTTTAATTTCACCGAAGATTGTTTTGACTTTTCTATATGCTGAGTCAGTTCTTCGACAGTCATTTCTTTTTGGATATGTTCACATTTTTCACGCATCCATTTCGCCTTAGCTTCCCCGCACTCTCTACTTATTTGACTCCTAAGTGACTTGTATTTCTGTATTCGTGAATTTCGCTGGACGTTTATGCACTGCCTTCTTTCGTAGGTCAACTGAAGCATTTCTTCTGTTACCCATATCTTCTTTGCAGTTACGTTCTTTGCACCTATGTATAAGTATTATACACTTGAAGAAAGTGTACATCTGTACTGAGGTAGGTGGTGCAGAGGTTAGCTCAGTGGTCTCACATTCGGGAGGACGACAGCTCAAATACCAGTCCAGCCATCTAGATTTAGGTTTTTCATTATTTTCCATTATTGGTCCACGCAAATGACAAGATGGTTCCTTTGAAAAGGGCACAGCCGGTTTTCCATCCCCATCCTTTTCGGAATTCGAGGTTGAGCTTACACTGTAAATATCGCGCTGCCGATGGGGCGTTAAATCCTAGTCTTCCTTCCTTCATAATATCCAAAGCACTACCTCTGAAACGAATGTATTCACTTCTGAAAAAGCATTCAGATTATCAATGATTTCATACGGGAAAACTAAACACTCTTGCGATTTAAACAAGGAGCCGCAACAGTCTTTCTTTGACTGCGTGATACATTGTGAATTAAAACTTTTCCCTTCCACTAAACACAAAAAGTTACATATCAATATTTTCGAAATTTCCTGTATCCGTGTTATTCGCTCTTCCACGTTATATTATGCACATGCTACTTCTGTTGAGAAATTAAAATTCAGCAGGAATGACGGTCTATAATCTCGACGGCAGATGTATGTTGCAGACTTGTAGATGAATCAGCGCCGTAGCTCCAGATTTGGTGTTTATCCATCTCGCGCTCAGAACTGCATGCCGTTGCCACTTCTCCACTTCTTCCAACACCGATAGTCTTAGAGTGCACACTGCACTCCTACTAGCGCTGTTGACAAAATCTCGATATAAGAACGGATCGACTAATCGATATATCGACATTAAAAGGGCAATATCGAGTGCTGATATTTTTATTTTACTTTTTATATTTTCGGAATTTTCGGAAAATATTTAAATTTGTTCTTTTGAAATTGAAGTGGGACATAATTTTACTTTCACTGTGTGCTATTTCTTCACATCGACGTTCTTCAAAAACATTTGCTGGAAATGGTGGGCAAAAATCCAAGTGACAAGATTGGTCGTTGCGAATGACGGAGACGAGAGAGGAGAAATGCTGACATAATCGGCGCTCGGCGCTACCGACAGAAACTGCAACGTTTAGCTTCACCACGCAACTTTCACACTACAGCTGTTAGGTCGCTGGCGTTTGCAGAAATGAAATAACAGGGAAGTCAACATGAAGTGTTTCGGACAAATCCGATATGTGACGAAACCGAACGATGGACAATTCAGACACGTTTTATTAGCCACTTATATCCAGTTATCATTCCTAGCACAGTGGTTATCGCCAAGCTTGAGCGTGCATCATTTTCCTACAGTTCTCGCTCTAAGGGGACAGGCAGGCTGTTGATTTACAGAATATCTAATAATAGATCAATACTTAAATATACAGCTCTAAAATCGGCAGTATATTTACAATATGCAGCCGTTATTTTTATAGGCGTGTAAGACAATACCTTTCTCCGCCAATATGTCGATATAACGATATTTTTTAGATATATCAAGAGCGGATGATGGTATGTTTTTTTAGTATCAATGTATCGGGAATATATAGGAAATGAGACACATAAAGTAGTAGATGAGTTTTGTTATTTGGGGAGCAAAATAACTGATGATGGTTGAAGTAGAGAGGATGTAAAATGCAGACTGGCACTGGCAAGGAAAGCGTTTCTGATGAAGAGAAATTTGTTAACATCGATTATAGATTTCATTGTCAGGAAGTCGTTTCTGAAAGTATTTGTATGAAGTGTAGCCCTGTATGGAAGTGAAATATGGACGATAAATAGTTTGGACAAGGAGAGAATAGAAGCTTTCGAAATGTGATGCTACAGAAGAATGCTGAAGATTAGATTGGCAGATCGCATAACTAATTAGGAGGTATTGAATAGAACTTTGTTGAAGAGAAATTTGTGGCACAACTTCACTAGAAGAAGGGATCGGTTGGTAGGACATGTTCTGAGGCATCAAGGGATCACCAGTTTAGCACTGGAGGGCAGTGTGGAGGGTAAAAAGCGCAAAGGGAGACCAATGGATGAATACACTAAGCAGATTAAGAAGGATGTAGGTTGCAATAGGTACTGAGAGACGACGAAGCGTGCACAGGATAGAGTCTCATGGAGAGCTGCATCAAACCAGTCTCTGGAATGAAGACCACAACAACAACATATCGGATTCCCGTTATTTTTAAAAATATCAGCAGTCCTAACTCCCATCCTCGCCTAGGTTCTGTTTCATGGAATCCCTTCTTTCTTATATTAGACTAAATAATTGATAAAAAAATACTGGGTGGACATTAATAAAACCGACAAACAGCAGGGACGGATTAAAGTGGGTTCCACAAAACTCTTTGGGTAGTAATCCTACTAAAGAATGAGTGGTGGGCTCCATGTGGTTCTCAAGTCGTGCAGCGACCGTAAACCATGATTTTGCGACTGGTTGCTGCATATTTGGTAATTTAATCCTACTAAACATTTGATTGTCTTCTTCTTCTACCATCTGAAAATACATTGTTTGCTGGGGAATTGCCCCAGAGCAGTATTCCACCTGCGTATGAGAATGGAAGAAAGCAAAATATGACTGGAGCAACAACTGTTTGCTCACACTGTTCCTTAATTTGTACAATAAAAGAAGTACTCAAGCTAGTTTGCTGCGCTGGTAATTTGTGTGTTCTTCTCAGAATTGTTACTGGTCTACGTACAGTCCATGTAGTTTTGTTATTTTATTTTCATTTTTGGTTACCTTCAGATTAAAAATTATTTCTTCTGTTTTTGCATGGTTTATGCACAGCTGATTGGCAAGACGCCACAGATTAGTCATTTGCGTCTTTTCTCCGTTGTTAGCTAGTGCACTCTGTAAATTCTCGCCTGTGGTTATTAATGTCATGTATTCAGTGTATAGTATATTTATACATGGTATACAACTTGAAAAGTCATTAATGTAGACAAGAAACAGGAAAGGCTAAAGACCATAGGCTTGGGGTATTGCTCTTTTTATTGGGAGTATTGCTCTGCTTATTTGCATACACAAGCTGTAACCTATTACTTAAATTAGATATGGAAAAACTGAGTGATTTACGTTCTGTGCCATACTATTCTAACTCTCTGAAGATTATGTCATGTGACACTGAGTCAAATGCTGTGCTTACTGAGGCAGGCGCGCTCAAGATAATTACGCCAGATACCATTTAACTGACATTTTTTTTAATTTTCTGCTAGAATCTATAGAAGAGATTTTGAGCCACAAGTAAGATCTTTATAACCACAGGCGTCAGTGCTGTTACAGGCCTTTATTAAAACAAGTCTTACAAAAACGTGCAATGAAGAGAAACGGAAGTACGCTGTAGTCATAATAAAGACCATGACTATCAATTAAGAAAAAAATATCGTGGACACTTATCAATAATCACACACTTTGTTCCTTTGGACAAGATCTGTAGTCATTACATGTCACAACGTTGTGGCTGTGTTGCTTGCAGACAAATCTGTTGCAACTGTTGCAAGTCACAGTAGTTTTGATATTTTCTTTACCACCACAAAGATAACACCTTCCACACCTTCTAACAACCTCTTCGTTACTTACGGGGATTTATCGATAGGGTGGCAGAATTCCATGGATGTCCCTTGGTGAAGTAAAGAGTTGAGCCCTTTCTTTCAAGTGGCTCTCCATTAGAGCCAAGGCCAGGTTTGTGAGGTATGTTCTTCTTCTGAACCTTTTATTTATCTGAATTATTTGCGAAGAATAGCACTTGGGAATTAATTCTAGCAATATCCAATTATCGTAAAAACAAGACTAAGGGACATCTTCTTCTTGTGCTATGAGTGGAATAGGATGTACACATGTAACCAACAGTATCTACGCCACCTTTGGTTGCACTGTAGTCCATATTTACGGCAGAATTTCTTGTAGAGGTGTTCATTTCATCAGTTTCATGCATTGACGACAGTAAAAGCACGATTTTGTTTCTTTTCGTTTGGCACGAAACAAGGCAGTAGTATTCTTGAAATCTGAAAAGACAGTTTGCAGTTTCGCATGATCTTGTTCTTTTCAACGTCCCTATGAAGGTTATCTCATTTTCCAGAAGATACTCTCCTAAACAATATCTACTATAATAGTTGTCCGTAGTGACATTACTGTGACCGCCCTTGATTGGTTCAACTAATCTCTTCACAATATCTATAGGCTGGTTAGATGCAAGATATTGTCCGGGATTCTGTCTGCCGCACTATACTTCAAAATTACACGTGTAAAATGTCTTGCTATCGCGCAGTGCGTACAACTTCAAACCGTACTTCGCAGGCTTACTGGGCATATACTGCACAAAACCACAAGTCCACGAAAACGAACAAGCTTTTCGGCTATGGTTGTGAGCTCCCCTGGGCCGTAGTTATTTCTACAGTTGTTCAAAAATGCAAAGTGGAGATCGCGGATTGCAGCAATTTTACCAACTGCAAGTCGCTCTTTTCTCGTTGAAGTATCATCAAACCTCAGTGACCGGAGCGAGAACAGAA
The DNA here is from genome assembly GCF_021461385.2 of Schistocerca piceifrons. NCBI lineage: Eukaryota > Metazoa > Arthropoda > Insecta > Orthoptera > Acrididae > Schistocerca > Schistocerca piceifrons. Next base: position 208,180,002 of record NC_060145.1, on the reverse strand, counting down.
AGCGCTTGTAGCTAAATGCAGCCCTGAGAAAAATCGTTCCTGTGCCATTTGATGCCTACAGCTCTAATACGTTTGTGCGTCCTCCTTCTTGTACGGCAGTATGAAACAGTGCTCCTAAAAAAGCCATTATTTCAGAAGCAGAAGTATTTCTGCAGTCTCTGTCCCTCGCGCAATTCACAGATGATGTCTTGTTATTTATAAATCTATTGTGTTCGCTCCTTGATTATACTCTTACGTTCAGTTTCATCCGACACCACTAACGGATTCTTTATCCATAAAGTTTCCTGGTCATCAATATAAAAATGGCACTCGTCATTTGGTAATTTATTCCCGCCATCGTACAGTTGTTCAGATTCACTGGAATAATCTGCAGTCTCGATTATTTCTGTTTCATCATCGCTGTCAAAGAAATCAGCGTAATCCTCTTCGTCAGATGATGCCAGTAGAAGGTGCTCAATTTCGTATGGTTTAATCCTTTTCTTTGTGCAAACATTCAAGATAACAGGAAAAGCATAATACTCATCTTCAGTAACTAAATAATCATTTAGTCGAAATGTTTTTGTAAAAGATAGCTTCTGATCTTCAAAACATTCAGCAGAGATTACGTCACATTTACTTACATGACCGGGTGCGGGTCGCCTCAGTGTAGTTGTCCACTTCACAGATCAGTCACGACTATTATGAAGGGTCTTACAGTGAGACGGTAGTGAAACGGGTTGCCTGACAATATCATCGCAGCATATCTAGCACTGTTATTGTGTGCTTAATTACGGAGAGAAAATCGAATTGGCGGTACTATATGCCGCTGCAAGGTTAAGTCAATAAGTGTTCCAGACATAGATAGCCTTTTTTCATATCCTTCATAAACACTATTCACCAAAGCTTCAACTGCTTTAACAGTTGATGGATGAGACCTGAATCCGAACACTTTCTCATTTAAAATTTTGTTGCTTTCAGAATAGCTGTATATTTGTTTATGAGTACAATTTTCCGTTGTCTTGGACATGTTTGGTACTATTGAAATGGGTCTGTAGTAATTTGGGAGGTTTTTATCACCTTTTTTATACATAGGTAATGTAACTATGAGCTTAACACATACTGGAAAAAATTTCTTAATCTCGTACTCTGTTAGACGGTGAAATTAGTGTCATTTCGATGTCGGTTGCTATACGCTCTAACATGAAATTACGGTGTCCAAAATATTCTTCTATTTTGTAATTGTTAGTTTATGTATAGGTTTATGTATGTCATTTAAAGTTATTAGGGACCACATATATTTCTCACTTGTTTGTTTTGCATGAGTTAGCAGCGGTTCTGCACCTAATGTAGAGTGGAGTGGTAGTGCTGTCAGTGTTTACAAAATATTCATTGAGGGTATCACAGTCAATAGGAATATTGTTTTCTTTATTGATATTATTAATTTACCTTTTGATGACATTCCAGGTTGCTTTACATTTACTATTGGAATTTAAAATTTATTTATCATTTGCACTGCACTTAGCAGTTTTACTTAAGAACTGTAGAGTTTTCTCATATTTCTGTAATTTTCCTTGTCCTGATCGCTTTTATGGAACGTATCATTTAGAATTAGTAGTAGTTTCCCGAGTTTGTTAAGTGGTGGAATGTACCACTTGGTATAATGCTGCTTAAATGTGATATCAGTATGAGATCGTTTGCTTACAGTGGAGCACATCTTTCCTACTGTGCACTTAATCTCTTACAGATTACTGGAAAACCGTTTGTCAATTGTTTTGTTATACATTATAAGAAACCAGTCCACTTACTAACTGGTCTCTAATATTGTTTACATTGACTTCTCCTAGTAGTCTATGTGTCAATTCTCTCCCTATTGAGAGCTCAATTTTCATTTTGAAACCATAGACCTGCATGATTTGATAATCATAATTCTGTAACATCACATTCAAGAGAGTCTCTGTGTATATTACTAATTATGCTATCAAGACAAAAATTCAGTCTGGTGTGTTTTTCATTGAGATAGTGACAGTTCAATGACTTCAAAGAATTAACCATATGAATCACATTTTTCTCTCTGTCGTTATATCTATGTGAATATCATGATTATAATTTTATGCCGTTTATATTTGGACAACTGCAATATTAAAAGTATAAATTTTTTCTCTAAATACTATTTCATCTAGACTGCAGTTCGATAAACTGAGGCAGTTATAATTTTTTGTGTGTACATTGCCATACCAGCTACTTCAAATATGGCTTCAAGATATACTCTGCTAAGACCTATGATGTAAATCGAGATTGCTTTTAATGTAAATTGAGACTACACCATGTGACATGCTTTTTCTATAGTAGCTTGTGACTAGCAAGTATCCAAGTGGAACATATAGGTCTATTTCAGCCTCTTTCACCCAGATACACACGACACTTTAGTTAATTTTATTAAGCCGGTATTGCGGTTCATTGACTTTACTCTAAGATATTGTACATTTATATGAAGAAGGGCAATGCTCTTATTAGTACAGAAAGGCATTTTGATTTCACTGAGTCTTGCATGTTCATTTACCTTCACTCAAACATCTAAAGCAGTAAAATTATCTGAATGAATTAGTCTGCTGCAGTTTCCTCTTAACGTCGTTTCTACCCTTCCTCCCATTGTAATGTCGTTTTCCCTAGAAAACGAGGTACATTAACTTGCAAGGAAAGACTGTCTTATAAAATGAGACTGTTGTGTACACGAATTTAGTTTATATTCCTGTTTATCTCTTGACACAGAAATTATTTCCCATGACAATTCAAGAGCTCACTTTGTTCAGTGTGGAGAGTTTTCCGTAATCGACTAATATCTACTAAATTGCGGTTTTCGTAACTTGAATATAGCTGTTTAATTTGAACTATGGTTTTACGGATCTCTTTGTTGACACATCAACTAAAAATCAGGTCATGTCTGTGAGGTATCGTCGCAACAACAGTGTTTTTCGTTTTATTTACATCTAAAAATTCCTAAAACCCGTTATAAAGTTTATGGCTTCATTATGACCTGCGTGATTGCACCAGTCACACAAACAAAGATAACACTACCCTTCAGCATATTCTTATGTTCGGAGATGTCTTCAATAACGTTTTTCGTTCTCGCGCTGGATTTCATAGTGCATGTTGAACGAAAATCCATAGTCATATCCTGTAGAATGCTAGCTAGCTTTCTTCCGTGGTTGTCCGCTAGACATAGTACACTGCATTTCTTTGTCCGTTGTTTATGATTGCTGCTGACTTTACTTTTACAACTTTCCATTTTGTAACCTTCACTCTGGCTGGAATGTTTGCTTTCAGTATTCAGGAAGTCACTGCCTCTTTTTGATAACACGCTAAACCTGTCCGTGCATACGAGATTAGTTTTACATGATGAATTTTGTTGAGAGTGCTGCACTTTTTCATCACTTTCTTTGACATTTCTCGAGAAGTAGGATGAGCATTCTAGTTGTTTACTGACTTTTGACCATTGCTTGTACTGGAAAGTGTTACTGAATTATTTAAGCGCTTTTGCCCGTTATTTACATTGGCAAGAATGTTTGAATTGTTTACGCAATTTATTCTCCATTAGCGTATTGGAACCAGTCGTGCACACGAGTTTCATGTCATTCGTTTTCCACATCACTTTTGTACCTGGTAGTCTGTTTCGAATCTACAACTTGCTGAAGACCTTTGAAACATTCATTTAACTTCTCGATTGCACCTTTACGCTTATTGCAATCATTGTTTTTTACTGCGTAACTATAAATTTTGTCATATTAATATAACTTGCACCTACACATGCTGAACCGATGCTGATGAGATGCCTCAACCATTCCCAGAGGATTATCTGTAGCCCACAAATGACGATTAAGCAGATTGATGATGCCAGTTCTGGTAAAGATTGCTTCGTTGGTAAAGAGGACAGATGACAGAAAGCCCATAATTCACATGGTCTCGTGCAGAAAAAAAATCGGAAAAACCCTTCCCGTAGAGGGAAATCTGCAGCTGATAATCCTCGCACTTGTTGCAGGTGATAGGGATAGTAGTGGTTGTCATGCAGGATACACATAATCGTTGTTTGGCTTACATCATGTTGGCGACCACTTGCCTGGAGCTTGTGTTAGGGTTCGTCTCAATATCCTGTAGAACACGGTCCTCCAAATCTGGTGCACGGACAGTCTGCCGCCTCACTTTACTTCGGCGACGTCAGCATCCTAATTCATCCCAAAGATGTTCCATCGGGTTCAGGTAGGGACTCGAGGCTACTCATATCAGGTGTTATTTTTCACAAACTATTGTCTCACAGATGCTGCATTATGACACAGTAGATAATTGTCATGTTGATGCAAACAGTCATCGTCTCCAAACAGCACCTCTGCTGTACCCAGTACACAATTCTGCAAAATGTCTTCACATCCACCCTCATTTAGTGTTTCTCTCAGCGCAATAAGCGGATCACACCCTAACCACGAAAAATATCTCCGTTCTATAAACCACCTTCTCTGTTCTCCACTGTTGGCGCTACGCATGATAGCAGGTAACGTTCTGAAGGCATTCGCCAGACCCAAACCGTTCTGGCTGATGGCCACATGGTATATCGTGATTCATCACTCCAAATGACTTGTTCCAGTGGTGTAAAAGTTTACATAACCTTAAGCCTCGCTCCAGAAATGAATGGCTTATAAGGAACTGCTGGAGCACTGTACCCCTTTCTTTTTAACACTCTACGCACAGTCATTGTTCTAGTCGGGTTGCCGGTAGCACCTTGAAACTCACGAGTGAGTCTTTCCGCTAATTTCATGGTATTGTTTTACAACCACTCTCCACAAAGCTCGTCAGTACATGAGGCCTGCTTGGTCTTGGTTTAGTCGTGGTTGTTCCTTGGCATTTTCACTTCACAATCGCATCACGAATTGGGGAGCTTTTAGAAGGGTTGAAATGTTCCTGACGGATTTGTCCGTGACATCCAATGACGGGTCCACGTTCAAAGTCACCGACCCCTTCTGCTGTTCCTGCTTTCTACTGAAAACGGAGTATTCCCCACCTCCTTTTATACTGGCGCGTTCACATCCAGTGACATCTAGTGGCCAATTACGTATTACGCAGGGGTATACACTTACCTTTCATCGTGTAGTGTGCAAGCAATAATTCTTCCCACGTCTCACGAGTGAATAGATCGGGAATAAAACATTTCTTGCAATGGAAAGTGTCCTCTGTTACGCATCTCTGTAGCCTAAAAATGTAGAAATACCGCATCACAGCTTTGGCGCAAAACATTCCACAGCTTTAAACCTGCAAGGAGAAATTCAGCATTCCCACCAAATCAAAATTAGTCACGTGCTTGCTGGAAGAACATGGGCCGAGGTTCTTCTACGAGGTGAAACCCCTTTGTGTGTCAGCGATGTTTTGTATTGCTGCTGGCACGACCCAGAAACAGGAGGTCATGTCGGACTTCAGTGGTTTTGTTTCGTTTTTCTCTTTGGGACGAACTACCGGGAGTGGTGAAGCGTGTGGAAGAGAGAGAGTGAGAAAGGGGGGGAGGGGGGGGGGGCATGGCAGAGGAACTCGGCTGCTCACCGTAATCGTCAGTCGACCATATAATCCAAACAACCGCCAGCTCTGCATTACCTCTCGAAGCTCAATCGTAACGGGCAGTAACTCCAAGACAAAGGAGTCGTGAAAGGCTCGTAACACACACAGCTCGCGACAACACCAGAACAAATTCCAGCTCAAATATGTGCGCTCTCTCTCTTTCTGCGTTAATGAAATGGAAGTCAGTTATGCTCGTGAGCGTCCACAGAAATTAATCCGAGTTGGGGAGGGGGCAACAAGGCCAAAATTTCAGGAACGCTTTTGATACCGCCCGTGCGTGCTTATGGAGTATCGTATCGGTTGTGCGACTGGATTCGTTATTTATTGCCAGAAAAGTCACAATTGGTACTAATCGACAGAAAGTCATTAAAGCAGAAGTGCTATCTTGCATTCCCCAAGGAAGTGTTATAGGCCCTTTGCAATCTACATAAATGGTTTAGGGAGAATGCGATAAGCCAGCTTAAATTGTTTGCAGATGTTATTGTTACGAGGATTGGAACTTTAATAGTGGAAACTATTTATCTACAGCTCCTACAAAATACATACGTGTTTCAAAGTTTTACTGACCTTCAAAGTAGTCACCAGCATTGTGCATAACCCGTTGGCAGCGATGTGTAAGTCGTATGATACTCTTAGCAGTGCCAGTTGTGTTGACAGTTCGAGCGGCGCGGTCTATTGGCCGACGAATTTGTAGCAGTTCTTAAGCGAATGCCGTGAAGTGTTTTCTTCAGTTTAGAAATTAAGTTGAGCTAACGAGGGCTTAAGTCAGGGGAGTGGAGTAGGTGGTATAGGAACTTAGCAGCCCCATCAGTCAAACAAATCAGTAACAGCTTGCACTGTACGTGCTTGAGCATTGTTCTGCACAATGATGGTCAGGTCCTGCAGGAAGTGTCATCACTTCTGTCTGGTCGTAGGTTGTGTTCTAAAAATGAACTATTTAACTTCCAACCCTCGTATTTACCGTCTAGTAAAGTCATCAGAAGATCTAGACCAGTTGCAAAATGGTTTAGACAAGATATCTGTTTGGTGCGAAAATTGGCAATTGACCCTAAATAACGAAAAGTGTGAGGTCATCCGCATGAGTGTTAAAAGGAATCAGCTAAACGTTGGTTAGACGGAAAATCAGTCAAATCTAAAGGCCATAAATTCAACTAAATACTTTGGGATTACAATTAAAAATTACCTAAATTGGAATGATCGCATAGAAAATGTTGTGGGTAGAGCAAACCAAAGGCTGCGATTCATTGGCAGAACACTTAGATGGTACAACAGGTCTAGTATAGGGACAATGCTTACACCACGCATGTCCGCCCTATTCTGAAGTATTGCTGTGCGGTGCGGGATCCGCATCAGGTGGAACTGACGGATGACATCGAAAAAGTTCAAAGAAGGGAAGCTCGTTTTGTATTATTAGGGGAGATAGTGCCACAGACATGATACGTGAATTGGAGGGCAATCATTAAAACAAAGGTGTTTTTCGTTGCAACGGGATCTTCTCTTGAAATTTCAATCACCAGTTTTCTCCTCTGATTCCGAAAATATTCTGTTGGCACCCACCTACTTTGGGAGAAATGATCATCATGATATAACAAGAGCTATCAGGGCTCGCACAGAGAAATTTAAGTGCTCGTTTTTCCGGCGCGCCGTTCGAGAGTGGATCGGCAGATAGACCGCTTGAAGGTGGCTCATTGAACCCTCTGCCAGTCACTTTATTGTGATTAGCAGAGTAATGGCGTAAATGTAGATGTGAACGTTATTCGGCGATTTTTCTCATCTGCAACCAAAGAAATGTAAGTCTGGCAAATATAGATTTTTCTGTTAACAATATTACGTCATTAAGTTACTCATGCATGCGTTTTTATTTTATTTTTTCATTCAATGTTGCACTTTCTGCAAGCGGCCGGTGTGGGCAGAGCTGTTTCCCAGAAAAAAATTCTCCTCAATTCGGCACACATGGCATCGCTCTGGAAAAAAAAGTTGAAATATGAGATCATTCACCTACTAATTCGTTTGCTTATGCAGTCTGTCTTTAATTCCTTGTCATATCTATGAATGCAGCTCACACATGTTTTTAATGCAATGTTAAAACGTCTGCGAGCTGTACACGATCGAGCAACAGAGAATCTGCGGTATCGTACCCTCCCACTAACAGAGAAAATGTGGAGAAAATGTGGTCTGGTACCCTCCTGATCGAGCAATGGAAGATCTACGAGCAGTGGAGAATCGACAGGTGAAGTAGAACTCGCTAGGCTGAACTTTTTCGACTTCGAGATATTTCTTAGCAATAGCGTGTGAACTAGTCGTAATACGCGTCAAATTAGCTCGAATGGCTTTCTGTCGAGTCTGCGTTTAGATGTCAAATATGTAGTGTTGTAATAGATAATAGGATTGAATTTAAGGACCTTGAAATTTCTCGGATGCCTGTTCTCAGGTTTTGGAGGACAAAGTTTGTCTGACCAATCATTTAAAATAAATTTTTTTGTTACTCTTCAAATTTGTCATGTCGAATTCATGTGAAGAGAACCAGACAACTCTCAATACGAGGTATGCGAGTTTAATGCAGACTGAAATTAATGATGACTGATACTTGAATATTGTCATTGATGAAGTTGTTGAAGAAACTTGAGGCTTTTCGACAGAGATTCGGACAGGGAATTGAAGGAAATGGTTCAATAGTGTGTCAAGTTCAACGAAAATAAAGGGTTTTACGGAGGGGTTTACACGAAAATGCCTAAAGTGATAGCAAATAAAACTGTAGTAATAAATGTTAAGTCAAAGGGGAATGCTTGTGTTAAGTGGTCAATTCCAGCCAGTTTGTACCCCGTTAATAACCATGCAGAATGAGTGTGTAAATGTATTATATATGCAAAATCCTTTACCAACATATCATTCCTTGCAGAGATGAAACATGTTCACAGTTTCGAAAAACAGAACAGACACATATCTGTAAACATCTATGACATAAACATCTATGACACCCAATATCCACATTATGAAAGGATGTATGCAGAAGACAAAGAATTGTGATTTGTAAAGCTAAGTTTCACAAAACACCGTTTGCTAGAAACATGTAAATCCATAAACGTTGCAGGTTGATAATACAGGTTTATGACATTCCTACTGCATAAAAGACTGCCGGGACTCACCATTCAGCTCCAGTATGTGACCGCAGCCTGCACTACTTTTATTCCCAGGAAAAAGTGGTTCACTGTGGACGGTTTAAACTGTACAACAGTATACTGCGTAATAGCAAGAACGAATCAGTAAAATTTACAAAGTTCAGCAACAAACTGAAGCTATCATTTGTAGCTTATTCCGATATGGAATGCGTGTTGGAACCAGTTGCTACTTGTAGCCGTAGCAGTGATTCTGGTTCATATTTCGATCAGGTACACTTGCACAAATCATTCAGTATTGATTACTACATACACTACAGTTAGACGAGGAGTATTCCTAGTTTAAACTGTACAGAATCAGCAATTTCATGGAATGATTCACTGAAAATCCGTGTATAATCGCTGAGTGTATAACATCATATTGCAACATAAAATGATGGGAAAAATCATGAAGAAGGAGTAACATTTCACTCAGCAGCGGTCTGTCATTTATCACGTTTGTAGGGTACCGTTTGAGGAATGTAATAACAAAGAGATCATTGTCGCTGATGTGTATTGAGCAACAGTATGTCCCAGTTGGAAACTGAATCACAGGCTCACTACAGAATGCCCACATATTCCACAATCTGAGCAATTACAAAGAGCGTTTCTTGATCATAAATATTTGTGAACAAGTGACAACAGATGGCAATGAAGAAATTAAACACATGTCATGTTTCTCTTCTAAAATCTAATATGGAGAAATATAAATCTTTTATGGTAAGCGTTGCTGTATTGCACTGTCGCTTATAACAGGTGTATTTGAAACTACGTTAATTGTTGAATGTTTTACCGGCCACCCCATTCCGCTGTGGCAGTTCTAGAGTCATTCAAAGAAAGTCTACGGTCAGTATACTGCGAAAATAGATCATGTAATACTAGCTGGAGGTGACTTTAACCTGCCGAATATAGGCCGGGGGGGAGGGGGGTACAGACATACATATATTTTTGAACTCGTTTTCTGAAAACTGTCTTGAGCAGCGAGGTCGGCAGCCCACACGCAATGGAAATATCTTAGACCTTGTAGCTACAAACATCCCGGACCTTGTCGACAATGTCAGTATAGAAACGGGGATTAGGGACCATGATATCACTATAGCAGCTATGATTACGAAAGTTAATAAATCAGTCAAGAAGGCTAGGAGAGTGTTTCTGCTAGACAGAGCAGATAAGCAGTTATTAAAATCTTACTTAGACACTGAAATGCCATCACATAGTACCAGTAAGACGGATGTAGAGGAATTATGGGCTAAGCAGATTGTAAATCGTTGTCTGGAGAGTTACGGACCTAGTAAGTGGATAGAGGGTGGAAAAGACCCCCCCCCCCCCCCCCCCACACACACACACACCATGATTTAATAACTAAATTCGTAAGACGCTGAGGAAGCAGAGACAGTTGCACTCTAAGTTCAAAAGGGACGCACAAACGACGAAAAGCGAGTGTTAGTAGAGATTCGTGCGTCTGTGAATATATCTATGCGAGAAGCTTCCAATAACTACCACCGTCACACCTTTGCAAAAAAAAATCTGGCAGAGAACCCGACAAAATTCTGGTCGTATGTAAAATCACTAAAGGGTCTAAGGCTGCCATTCAGCCCCTTGTTGACCAGTCTGTTGTGGCGGTTCAAGATAGCAAAACGAAAGCCGAAGTTTTAAATTTCACGTTCAAGAAATCGCTCACGCAGGAGAACCGTACAAACAAACCGTCTTTTGACCTTCAAACATACTCCCGTATGGACGACATAGAAATAAGCATACCTCGCATAGAGAAGCAACGTAAAGATTTGAAAACAAATAAATCACCAGGTCCGGATGGAATCGCAGTCGATTTTACAAAGAGTACTCTACAGCATTGGCTCTTACCTATCTTGCATTTATCGTGAATCTCTCGCCCAGCACCAAGTCTCAAACGACTGGAAAAAAGCGCTGGTGACTCCAGTATATACTCAAGGTTAAAGAACGGACTCCACAAAATTCAATATTCCTAACTTCTGTTTGCTGCAGAATCCTTGAATACGTTCTCAGTTCATAATAATAAACTTTCTTGAGGCTAACCAGCTTGTGTCCACGAATCAGCATGGTTTTTTTAAGCATCGCTCGTGCGAAACTCGGCTTGCCCTTTTCACACATGATATACTGAGAACTATGGATGAAGAGCAAAGGGCAGTTCCCATATTTCTAGATTTCCGGAAAGCATTTGGCACGGTGCCTCATTACACGCTGTTAACAAAGGTATGAGCATATGGAATAAGTTCACAGATACGTGAATGGCTCGAAGACTTCTTACATAATAGAACCCAGTAAGTTGTCCTCATCAGAGACAAGGGTATCGTCAGGAGTGCCCCAGGTATGTGTGATGGGACCGCTGTTCTCTACATACATAAATGATTTGGCGGACAGGGTGTGCAGCAGTCTGCGGTTTTTTGCTGATAATGCCGTGATGTACGGTAAGGTGTCGAAGGTCTGTGACTGTAAGAAGATACAAGACGACTTAGGCAAAATTTCCAGTTGGTGTGATGAATGGCAGCTAGCCCTAAATGCGGAAAAATGTAAGTTAATGCGGATGAGTAGGAAGAACAAACCTTTCATGTCCAGATATGGTATTACTAGTGTTCTGTTTGACACAGTCAAGTAGTTTAAATATCTGGGCGTGACGTTGCAAAGCCGTATGAGGTGGAACGAGCATGTGAATATTGTGGTAGGGAAGGCAAATGGTCGACTTCGGTTTACTGGGAGAAATTTAGGAAAGAGTGATTCAACGGTAAAGGGGAACTCATATAGGACGCTGGTGCGACTTATTCTTGACTGCGGCTCGAGTGTTTGATATCCGTGCCAGGTCTGATTGATGGAAGACGAAGAAATTCAGAGGCGGACTGCTAGATTAGTTACTGGTAGTCTCGAACAAAACTTAAAGTGTTACGGAGATGCTTCGGGAACTCAAATGGGAAGCCCTGGGGGGAAGGCGGCATCCGTTTCGAGAAAAATAGTGAGAAAGTTTAGAGAACCGGTATTTGAAGCTGACTCCCGAACGATTCTCCTCCCGCCAACATACATCGCGCGTAAGGACCACAGAGATAAGATACGAGAAATGAGGTCTCATACGGAGATGTACAGTCAGTCGTTTCTTCCTCGCTCTATTTTCGAGTGTAACAGGATGTGTAATTAGTGGTACTGGGTACCCTCCATCATGCATCTTACGGTGGCTTGTGGAGTAATTATGTAGCTGTAGACGTACTGCAATATAAATTCCCGATTTATGGATTCACTAAAATTATTGATGTGTTCACTAGAAAAGTGTGCATCATACCTCAAATGGTATGAACTCAAGATAAAGAGGAAAGTTTTACGTTAAAATCAGCAGTCGAGATCGCAATAATATTTGTTTATTTACCGGTTTCGGCTTATGTTACAGCTATCTTCAGAATTTTTGTCCCTGTATGGCTGGTGCAGGCGATGCCTCGGTTTTCTGGTGGTACCACGATCGTAGACCTTAATATAGCACCATGTCGCTGTACTCCATGGACACTGTTGTCTAAATTTATAAATAGGCAATATGTTCCCAGTGATCGAGACTTTAATCTAGTTAATCAGAAATGAATTCCTCGTGATGAATACGTGACCATCGAATCGATTATAGTGGTAGATAACAGGGAAAACGATAATTGAGGCCAAGTACCAAAGAGCCTTCAATGTATGGAAATTCGAGACTATTCGTATTTATGTTCGAAAACTGACTGATACATCTTGCTACATGTTCAAAAACTTTCGTGGTCTTTCTGTTAGGTGGCAGTTTATGCCCAAGTTATCACACAACCTACTTTATAATATAATTAGCACATCCCAGTGGTCAACATATTCGAGGCCGGCCGGTGTGGCCGTGCGTTTCTAGGCGCTTCAGTCTGGAACCGCGTGACCGCTACGGTCGCAGGCTCGAATCCTGCCTCGGGCATGGATGTATGTGATGTCCTTAGGTTAGTTAGGTTTAAGTAGTTCTAAGTTCTAGGGGACTGATGACCACAGATGTTAAGTCCCATAGTGCTCAGAGCCATTTGAACATATTCGATTTTTTAACGCTGCTTGGGAACTACAGACAATATGATTGCATTTCTAATTATTTGGTTGTCTCTTTTCCTTCTTTTATGGTGAGGGAGATCTGTTATTTTCTGGAGTCTCTTATTTTCTTCCGTCTTTTGTGACAGGGAAGTTAATTTAGGGGTAGCAGACTGTCATAAACTTGTTCAGCACTGAAAGCTGCCCCTAGCATGTATAGATCAGGGAGGTCATAGTTCTGTCCACAGCAGGAGCGCAGGAGGGTGGCCTGTGTCCCATAAAATCTGCGTTGTGCAAGACGTTAGAAAGAATGTTTTTGGTGAGATAAGATCTGAAAACCAGGTGAAAAACTCAGGGCTTGAGACCCTAGGACCAGCTATTGGTTGTGGCCATACTACACAGGAATTTTCGTTTAAATGTGAGTGTGTGATTGGTTCACAATTATTATTTTGGTAGAAGCGATGTTTTTCCGTCTATCTCTACAAGCAAAGCTTTCGAGTGGCTGGAGTTCGAAATCTCTAATGTAGTGGGAGAGATTCTCTGGCCTCCTTCCTGGACCACATCGTTATTTGTTAACCAAGACAAAATCCGGAGACTAGGACTTCGTTAAACTTATTCACAAAATTAGTATTGGTCAGAACTCAGAAGGTCTGCTGCAATTGGCCGGCGAGTTTCCTATGCTGGCAGATCCAGCCAGGTTTCTGAGAGGAAAAAGTCAGAACACAGCAGAGGGCGCAGAGGAAACTTGCTCCTGAGCGTTTGCAGAGAACTGCAGAGAGGGCTATCTCGGACTTCGAGCAGAGTACAGAGGTCGATATGTACTCTTGCCACTATCGCAGCTGTCTTCCAACCTCACACCGTTTAGGAGTGGTAGGCATGAGTTGCCGACGCAATTAGTGAGGCAAGGGGGACACAAAGTTAGCTAAATTGCATCTGGGCATAACTGTGGAGTTTTAACACTCGCAAACAGATAGTTGCATCCACTGTGTGGCTTTGAGAATCTGTTGGTGTTAATTCTTGCTTGTCTGGTGATCTTTCTTTAAATTAATAACCATTTTTGCAGTCACTGGCCAAATCGATGATTTGCTTTTATCTGTCCATCCATCTGTTCCAAGGTACTCATAATCGCAAACTTTCATCCGCTTATTGTTTCAGTGGCTAAAGAATTTTAGTTGATATGGACTTATGACTCGCATCGTCTTGGGGAAACAGATTTGAGGCAGGTGCATTAATTGCCAAACCTTTATTTTCAAAGGAGTGTAATTTTTAGCCATAATTTAGCTGCCAGGGAAATGATCAGGATTAAAGCAGTCTTTGATAAAAGCATTGCAGAAGAAAAGGCCATTTTGCTTATTTGCAAGACACTGCTTGTAGGTTTTCAATATTGATATATGTTGAAAAACTGTGAGCCAAAAAATGTGGAATTGTGTCACACGGAAATTGATAGCCTAATGTATCACATAATCACCTCAAATACTTATGGTAATACTAAATGTTATGTGCATAACTGGTTTGACACATCAGCCTACCCTGAGAACAACGTTTATAGTGTCCCACCTACCAATTGAGAGAAAGTGGGTTTAATGAAAGACGAACTTTATGGCGAAACTTTTAGAGAATTTGTCGGTTTACGAGCAGAAATGTATGCTCTCGAGACCGAGTCTGGGGCATAGTGCATAAAGCAAAACGTAATAGGTTAACCAATGACGATTGCAGGCATTGTATGCTGGATTTGGAAGTATGAGTACAAACGACTGAGAGACACGTAACTCAATCTAGGCAGCAAATTGTTTCTGCTATTAAATAACAAACTTGCTTTACCTGCACAAGGCTTTTGATACTTCAGTATTACGAAAATACGTGATTTTGGGCAATTACCCCAAGTAAAAAAATGATGATGATTGATTTTGTTGAAAATACCTGTAAAAATGTGAATAACTGAAACAAATATAATAAACTAAATACCCGAAAAATGTGTGTGAAAAATGTAAATTGTAACTGATATGAATGTACATACTCCTAATTTATTATCTTCGGTCTTACTTTTTGATGGAAATTTGGTGATCCTTCATAACTGCTCAGATAGTGAAAAATATTGTATGATTTTTTTTTTTTTAATTTATGTGTTAGAGTAGTTTCTGTTTCAGTTTTTGTTTCCCCTTCCCATTCCCTCTATAACAGATTGTTTGTGCTCCAAGCAATCTAACATTAGAAATTTGATATGTGTCGTCTCTGAGACGTGTGGAAATAACTTTCACACTGACTACCGTAAGGTTTGTCTCTCCCAGCAAGTGACGGCACTGATGTCCGTCGCATGTTTCTCAGATCTTAGTAACAATAGAGATTGACTGCTTACACCTTTTTAGTACAAAAAAATCGCTCGATATTTTTTCTGAATGTAAAACTAAGGTGTGTGTGTGTTTTAATAACGGCAAAACTCTAGTATGTATGGATCATGGTGTAAAAGGTCGAGTCAATATTTCTCTCAGAGTACAGTGATGTCAGCTGCTGTGGGAGGGGGTGTCAGCTACTGGATGGTACAAAATTTAATGATGATGCAGAGGTATACACATATTATACGCCATACACAAAAAAACATATATATATATATATATATATATATATATATATATATATATATATATATATAATATGTGCCTTATGAAATTTACTGTGGTCTATAAATCATAGAAACGTGGAAATATTTTGTGCATACAAATATATGAAATGAAATTCACTGACAAAGCAGAGGTAGAAAGACAGGTAGCAAAATATTTTGTGAGATGAAATTTAAATGATGAGACAGTGCAGCGGAAATTTTTAGAATATCACTGTAACGTGGAGGACAATTTGTCACAATTTTGCTGCAACACGGAAGGCGTTTTATTAAAGTTTTGAGGTAAATTGTTACAGTTCTGGGCCACATTGCTACAGTTTCAGGACAAGTTGTTTCGATTTTAGAGCAAGTTCATACAGTTTGGGGCAAACTGTTACAGTTTAAGGGAAGTTGATACTATTTTGGGGGCAATTTGATGGAATTAAGGGGCAAGTAGATATGGTTATGGATACAAGTTGATTAAGTTTTGGGGCAAGTTGCTACAGATTTGTGGTTGGGGGGGGGGGGCGAGGGGTAAGTTGCTACAGTTTTTCGGTAATTTGATATATTTTTAGGTCAATTTCTTACAGTTTTGGAGTTAATTGATGTATTTTTGGGATAATTTGTTACAGTTTTGGGCTCTTTGTTAAGTTTAGTGTCTGGTTTCTGCAGTCAGACAAGCCCACATTTGACATCTTTCATCAGTCATGGACGGTCACTTTTGTATGTTTGTGTGTGCGGGGGAGGGGGGGGGGGCTGCACACAATTCAGAAGAAAATGTATTACACCATTTTACATAAATACCTTTGACTTTAAAGTGAAGATCTCAGAAATAATGGAACTTGGTGCCATTTTTCTGCAGTTGATTGCCTCGTTTTAATTCTATGCTAATGAAATACAAAGGTAAACGTGTGTACACAATTTTACTTAAATTTCCTTGACTTTCATAGGAATTATGCATATATTTGGCCTTCATGACTACTGAAGTGATGTTTACGTAATTTTTTATTGCATATCTTTAAACTTGGTGCAGATGCTTGCATCTACACACTGACTGACTACCTCATTTTTTCACTGAGATTGAGTGTTGAGGGATAGGGTAGGTGAGGGTGGGATACAAAAGGGGTGCAGGACAATTTACAACGACTGCACCAGTATTAATAACAAAAGGAGGGTTGGCATTGCTCAGGTCATGGTACTAGAAATCTTTGTTTCTGTTGGAAATCAATTTTAATCACTGAGTGATCGTTATCAGTACTAGATTAAAGCCCTATGGATGCGTACATAAAAACAGTAAAACTGCAATATCTACACATATCAATGAAGAATACTTGTCAGACTGAAGGTACAAACCCTTCAGTCTGACAAACAGTCTTCATTGATGTGTGCAGATATTGCAGTTTTACTGCTTGTGTGTATGGGTCCACATGGCTTTAATATTGGCACTGAAGATGGTCACACAGTGATTGCAATCAATTTGCAACATAAATAAAGATTTCTACTTCAACAACCAATGCTGACCGTCCTTTTCTTTTTTATAGTCTAGTTCTGCCGTATTGGATTTTATTTTTAAACTTCTTACTAGCACACTCGGAGCAATACCGCTATTTTGGGTTTTTATAGGCTTGAGAGGGAAGGAGGAGAGGGGAAAGGGGTATGGTTGGTGATATCATTGATAAGGATGATGACATCACTTATAAGATTGTCCTTGAATGTGGGCAACCCATACCAACACTTGCTCTTTTCAAGGTCAAGTGCCCACCATTTTGGAATGTGACATCAGTGCTATTGTGTACTTTAATACCAAATTTCAGTGCACAAGTAGCATGGAATGCTCTTAGTTATACTGCTTCACCTGGTGAAATAATCAGATAAAAGTATGTTCTTCAGTCAATTCTCTTCCCATTTGTGTTAGTGTACCATGTAATCGTTCAATGAATGAGACGTTTAATGTGAATGCTCAACCTCTCTCGTTCACCAACAAAAATTTTGTGTAGTTTGATTGTGATATATCTTTAGCGACAACAGAAAAATTACGTTGTAAACATAGGAAAAAAACTGTGTCATGGTCGCTGCAGGGAAGTTTTAGCAGATACGAATCGATATTAACAGTGAACTCCAAACCAACCAGGCAGCATAGCATAATATCAGTAAATAGTAACTGCATTTTTCCTGTGGTATAGTTTGATAGTTCCCCCTGACCGAACATGGTGGCAGTGATATTACGCTTCACTACTTGGCTTCGCAGAGTACTCTTTCCAGTTTAATATTAAGCTCACTGGTACTGTGTGCTCGGTTCTAGGCACGCAGCAAGTATAACAAAAACCAAAACCTGGCTCAGGTTTGCATATGCTTTCACGTTTCATGTGAAGACAGTTTTACCATATTTAGTTACGAAAGGCAGCAGACATCGTGACAATTTCTAACTTTGACAGACAAATTTCTTGCTTAATTATTTACTTATCCAGCAGTCTTTGATCCTGTAGCTCAAGTAGAGCATCAACATTCTCCACTGCATTCTATATATTGCCGTTTTTCCCAATCAACTACCTTCAAAGCTTCCACATTTTTCTTTATGTTGTCTTTCCATCTGTTTGTTGGCCTACCCAGGAGTTGTAATGGGCGCAATGAAAGCTTCCTCAGAATTTGGATCTCTGGGACAGGGATTATGAGACCTGCCCATTGGATTCGTCTGCTATTTTGATACTGTAAAATGTTTGATTGGTTCGTGATTTCAAAAATTTCATTACTTTTTCTTGCTCTCCAAGTATCTTCCTCTCTCACTGGGCTCTTTATTCTTCATCGCCTTTCCTTCAAATGTTAGAAGCTTTTGTATCTCCCTTTTCGTTAGTGTCCAGCTTTTTGTACCACAGAGAACAATGGAACATACAACAGCACTGTGATTTTCACAGCATCTGATATAGGTTTAGACTTGAACATAGCTCTGAGTGCATACAGACATCTGGAGCAAGCAGACCTTTTTCTTCATATACAGGCAAATAAAGGAGGCTCGATACGACGGGATGGAGCAACTGCCCATAAAGCTGGCCGAACCTTGGAGCTCATGCACACAATCCTCACGCCTGACAGAGTTTGCTAACAACTCAGTCTGGTGGCGGCCCTAGCTGGCCACTCGGGCCACCTGGTCTGTCAGTGTGTGATTATTTTGTATGGAGAGCCCTTAAGTCCAAGGTCTATCGCAACAACCCTCGCGGTCTTCAAGAAGTGAAGCACTTCCAGCAGTTTAACTTCGATCCGCCTTCAGCAGCTTGCTGAGCAGAGCCCAAAAGTGCCAAGAGATGAATGGCGGTCACTTTCAATGTCTGTACTAGTCTGGTTTAGTCAGGTTAGTATTGTGTTTCCTTTCCTCTACAGTGTTTCCTTGTACCCTGAAACTCTGTTCTCCGATCCGCTTTCACTTTCCCCACCATGTACACTACTGGCCATTAGAATTGCTACACCACGAAGATGACATGCTGCAGACGCGAAATTTAACCGACAGGAAGAAGATGCTGTGATATGCAAATGATTAGCTTTTCAGAGCATTCACACAAGGTTGGCGCCGGTGGCGACATCTACAACGTGCTGACATGAGGAAAGTTTCCAACCGATTTCTCATACACAAACAACAGTTGACCGGCGTTGGCTGGTGAAACGTTGTTATGATGCCTCGTGTAAGGAGGAGTTATGCGTACCATCACGTTTCCGACTTTTATAAAGGCCTATCGCGATTGCAGTTCTAAGTCTAGGGGACTGATGACCTCATATGTTAAGTCCCATAGTGCTTAGAGCCATTTGAACCATTTTTTGACGCTGCATCACGAACAGGAGCGCCTGCGATGATGTACTCAACGACGAACCTGGGTGCACGAATGGCAAAACGTCATTCTTTCAGATGAATCCAGGTTCTGTTTACAGCACCATGATGGTCGCATCCGTGTTTGGCGACATCGGGGTGAACGCACATTGGAAGGGTGTATTCGTCATCGTCATACTGGCGTATCACCCGGCGTGATGGTACGGGGTGCCATTGGTTACACGTCTCGGTCACCTCTTGTTCGCATTGACGACACTTTGAACAATGGACGTTACATTTCAGATGTGTTACGACCCGTGGCTCTACCCTTCATTCGATCCCTGCGAAACCCTACATTTCAGCAGGATAATGCACGACCGCATGTTGCAGGTCCTGTACGGGCCTTTCTGGATACATAAAACGTTCGACTGCTGCCCTGGCCAGCACATTATCCACATCTCTCACCAACTGAAAACGTCTGGTCAATAGTGGCTGAGCAACTGGCTCGTCACAATACCCCAGTCACTACTCTTGATGAACTGTGGTATCGTGTTGAAGCTACATGGGCAGCTGTACCTGTACACGCCATCCAAGCTCTGTTTGACTCAATGCCCATGCGTATCTAGGCCGTTATTACGGCCAGAGGTGGTTGTTCTGGGTATTGATTGCACAGGATCTATTCACCTAAATTGCGTGAAAATGTAATCGCATGTCGGTTCTAGTATGATATATTTGTCCAACGAATAACCGTTTATCATCTGCATTTCTTCTTGGTGTAGCAATTATAATGGCCAGTAGTATATAACTGTGAATATTTGATTATAGCAAGTGTGGTTCCCAGGTACTTAAATTGATCAACAGACTTGAACTTGTCTCTGTCAACTGTGAAGTGCTCTGGTTTATGTTTATTGATGAGTTGTCGTGCCTTACAAGCTGCTATGGCAATCCTTTTGTACGTGTCCCCAAGATCTTATTCAGTCTCGATTACTAACGCTATGTCGTGAGCGCAAGCAAATATCTGAAACCTATCACCTTCCATTCGTAGCCGATCACGCTATTCAACTTTGCTCTTCCTTATGGCTTTCTCCAGGGCGAGATTAAACAATACACATGACACTGCTTCTTCGTGTCCTAATCCAGTCCTTAGGGGATGAACGTTGTAAAGTATTCTCCTCCAGTTCTTACCATCGCTCTTGATTCACTCATACATACTCTAATCATTTCACTAAGTTTATTTGGGATTCGGAGCTGCTTCAAGGTTTAAAAGAGGCTATCTTAGTAACTACTGTCTTAAGCTCTCTGAAAATCTGCGAACAGTACCTGAGTTTTCTATTTCCCAATACTTCTCAAAAATGCCTAATGGCAATCACGTTGTCGTTAATTGAATGGTTTGGCCGTAGAAAGGGTCCTCTGTACCACTTTAAGTAAACTAATTCACCAGTAGTTAGATCAATCCATCTTGTGTCATTTCTCAGTCATTTCTTATATATTGGACAAATGACTGTTGTCTACCAGCCGTCTGGCAGCGCCTCAATCTTCCGAATGAGCTGAAAGAGTTTGCACAGCTATCTTTGTAGCCTATTTCCTCCACATTTCAGCTTATCTGCAGGGCCCGCATCCTCTCCTTTCGCTTTATTGCTTTACTTTGTCTTCCACAATGATCAGTAGTTTCTTTTTGTTTGTCACTGGACTGTAGCTCTGGGTTACGGCAGTGGTGTAGCTCGCTGAATTAATTTTTCCGTCGAGATAAGACTGATTCAGCGTCCATAATCATGTTTCTATTTTTGTCATTGAAGCATTGATGTACTAACTTCTTGCTGTTTTCCCATGTTGGAAGAATCTCCTACAGTCCCAGTTTCGGCTATTCAGTTCCTCATTTTCAAGAATCTTAATTAGGAATCTTCTTTCTCAGTACGGTTGATGTCTCTCCACGCGCTTCCAGATATCTTCAGTGTTTCACTATCTGTAGCATATTGCCACACCTCACGTGCCTTCTTCCTTTTCTTAACTGCATCTCTACATTTTCCATCAAGCCATCTTATTTTTCCGTGTTTTTTCTGTCTACCCAGCACTTTATTCGCAGCGTCTGTCATTGACGGTGTGCCACACTTTCTCCACATCTTCTTAATCATCTG
Organism: Schistocerca piceifrons; assembly: GCF_021461385.2. Classification (NCBI taxonomy): domain Eukaryota; kingdom Metazoa; phylum Arthropoda; class Insecta; order Orthoptera; family Acrididae; genus Schistocerca; species Schistocerca piceifrons. The sequence continues at coordinate 208,158,693 of NC_060145.1, read as the reverse complement.
CCTTTTCTAGTACATCCAAATGCTAATTATTTCTAATTCAAACTCTTTTAAGTTCTTTCTCACTTTTTAGTTTTTCTACGTCAATCCCTGGATTTCTATCCTTTGTTTTCTTACAAATCTTAACTTTTCCATATCTATTTTTGCTTGTGGTCTGTCCCCCATTCTGATCCTCTTACGGCAATGGCATCTTTCACTATTTGCCTGTGCTCCATGTCTATCATTACATGATATATCTGACTGATGGTTTTGCTTCTGGTATGCACCATGTACCTAGGTGAACTTTCTTACGTAGCAATGTTGTTGAGAGATAACCATGTCCTTTCAACGGCAAACTTAATCATCCAGAAGCCATTATCGTTGGTTGCTCCATGTAAGTTGGACTTCCCTTTTATCAGAGAATAGATATTCTCTTTTCATGCTTTGGCGTTAAAATCACGTAGAAATACAGGTATGTTCGTTTTTGGGAGGTCTTCGTAAACATGATCCAGCTCTTCACAAAACTTCCCGTTTCATCATCTGTCTTGTCTTCAGTAGGGATATGGACATTGGTGAATGTGATATCATAGCATTTCTGCTCAACTGTGATGTATGAATAACACTTGCTTACAGCTTTGAACACTTTTATTTGGTTTGCCATGCTCTTACCGATGGTAAAACCCCTCCCAAATTGTCTTTCAGATCCTCCGTCGTAGAAAATTATAGTGTTTCTGCCTGCTTCGCATAACAATCATTAATGTATGATACATCCGTGTATAAACATTCCCATGTGCATAATTGTGAACAATTTTTTTTTACGTAGCTTTACAATACCCCGGTGTAAACGATATTTAACGTAAGGATGTAATCTTCGTGTACTTTTTGGTTTTCATTTTCTTTAAGCGGTACTAAAATGTTAGTTGATTTACCTGCCCTAGGAAAAAATAATTGTATTTGGAATTTTAATTGCCCTACGTACTTTATACTCTAGTCGCAATACATAAGCGCTCTATAGAAGCAGCAATTACAAATACATATTTGTGTCCAAAAAGTGTGCAAAAACGTGTTTTGCGTTTGGAATGTCTGTCCCTTCTTGTACGACAGAGAGGGATCAGTGTCTGTCAGTAGAACCACATAACCATTAACTTTAACTCCACAAATATTTTCAAGTACAGTAAGCATGTTAGGCCATAGTGGCAATAGGTAAATCACAATTTTACGCGACAGTGACAAATATGTTTCTCGTTTCGGAAAGTATATTCATTTACAAAAGTCAGCTTGTATGATGGGCATAATGGACTACTGTAGTGGTCATGGTTTTTAACTATGGCAACGTTGTATACAAATTATATAGTTAATAAGCACTTTAAAACAAATAAAATTGTATTAGTAATAAGATAAGTAATAAAATTTTCCTACGATAGTTAAAAGTCTCTTTCATATTTAAATCTTCCATAAACAGTAAGTTTTAGCGCAAAATCGGTTTGCATAGTTGGAATGCGGAAAGAAAACCTTTATAACAGTGCCTCATTCATCCCTGTACGACTAGTATGTGTTGAGAAAAAGTGACTAGTGAAACAATATAGAATGAAGCGCCAAAGAAGATGGTATAGGCATGCGTATTCAAATACAGAGATATCTAAACAGGCAAAATAAGGCGCTGCTGTCTCCAACGCCTATTTAAGACAACAAGTGTCTGGCGCAGTTGTACGCCGGTTACTGCTACTACTATGGCAGGTTATCAAGATTTAAGTGAGTTTGAGCGTGATGTTATAGTCGGCGCACGATCAATGGAACACAGCATCTCCGAGATAGCAATGAAGTGGGGATTTTCCAGTACGACCGTTTCACTAGTGTATCGTTAATATCAGGAATCCGGTAAAACATCAAATCTGTGACACTTCTGCGGCCGGGAAAAGTTTCTGCTAGAATGGAACCAACGACTATTGAATAAATCATTCAACGTGACAAAAGTGCAACCCTTCCGCAAACTGCTGCAGATTTCCATGCTGGGCCATCAACAGGTAGCAGCGTGCGAACCATTCAACGAAATATCATCGATATGGGCTTTCGGAACCAAAGTTTCTCTCGTGCACCCTTGATGACTGCACGACACAAAGCTTTACGCGTCGCCTGGGACCGTTAACACCTACATTGGACTGTTGATGACTGGAAACATGTTGCCTGGTCGGACGAGTCTCGTTTCACATTGTATCGAGCGGGTGGGCGTGTACGGATATGGAGACAACCTCATGAATTCATGAACCCTGCATGTCAACAGGGGACTGTTCAAGCTGGTGGAGACTGTAATGTGGGAGTGTGCAGTTGGAGTGATATGGGACCCCTGATACGTCTAGATACGACTCTGACAGGTAACACGTACGTAAGCACCCTGTCTGATCACCTGCATCCATTCATGTCCATTGTGAATTCCGACGGACCTGGGCAATTCCAGCAGGACAATGCGACACCCCATACGTCCAAAATTGCTACAGAGTGGCTCCAGGAAAATTCTTCTGAGTTTAAGCACTTCCGATGATCACCAAACTCCCTAGACATGAACATTATTGAGCATATCTGGGATTCTTTGCAGTGTGCTGTTCAGAAGAGGTCTCCACAACCTTGTACGCTACTCTTACTGATTCATGGGCAGCCCTACAGCATTCATGGTGTCAGTCGAGTCCACGCCACGTCGTGTTGCGGCACTTCTGCGTGCTCGCGGGGGCCCTACAAGAGATTAGGCAAGTGTAACAGTTTCTTTGGCTCTTCAGTATATAACAATAGGAAACATTTCCTCATGTTCTGCAAAGTTATACGAGTATTTATCGGGAGACGAACCTGCTTTCAGTTTATTAGGCCATAGCTTCTTAGGCCATCATGAGGTGACAACGGAATGCAGCAAACACAGACAAAATGACTTGCTACTTACAAGGATATTATTTATGCGGAATATATAAAAATGATGACATTTAGAGTATTTACATTAAAGATTATTACATTTGTCACAGAGAAACAGTAACATTAACTAATGAAAGGAAACATAATGTGTTTAAATATGGAAATACATTTAACAACTGACGTCAGCACAAGGAGAAATAAATTTAGCATACACATGAAAAAAAAAGCTACAGATATGGTAATCCCAGCACCCACACAGTCACAGACACATAGCTTTCTGTTCGATGCTGCAGCGGCTCATATCTGTTTCATTATCTGAAACTTCCTGTCAAACAGAACTACAGACCATCAAACACATCGCTTCCAGTAATGGCTACAGCTATACCCTGTCTGATAAAATAGTACGAAAAAAGAAAATACGTAAAATTACACCACTTCTGTACGCTGGCCAATGGTAAACAGTGTGTAATCACAAAACTGTTGCATCATCCCATATGTTGGCACAATTTCAGACAACCTAGTCTTGCAACTATAGACTTGCCTTTTATAATACCAACAGCATATCAAAATTTTTGTTCAATAGTTAAAACAAACTGCAATCCTTCGCAGAGTAGTGTTCATAAAATCACATGCTAGCACTGTGGAAAAATATATGTTGTTCAGTTAAGCAGAGCTGTGGCAATTAGGTTATACGAACATGAGAGAATATGGAGATTAAGAAATAAACATCCATCATTTGTCGATCATCTTTTAACAGAAAACCGCTGATGCAGAATGTGAAGTTGCACATTCTCTGCGTAGACTTTATGTATACTTTTGCAGTTAATGTAACTACATCTGCGTGACGTAAATGATGTATTTTAATATTCTGAAATATAAATACATGTCATCATTTTTGCATCTTCGGTGTAAATAATATCGGTATAAATCGAGCGTCATTTTATATGTGTGTGCGACATTCAGTTGTCATCTTACAAAGGCTTAAGAAGCCGAAAGACGGTTCGTCACCAAATAAATATAATTTTGCAGAACATAAGGAAGAGTTTCGTATTTAATGTTGTTACAGTATCCTGCCAAGCGCCAACGTAAAATTCAGTTAATGCTTCAAGCTATATTTAAAGGCTTGAGGTTTATTACTGTTTTTTTTTTACTTCTGCTGGAAACTTATTAAGTTTGAAAAACACTAATATTATATATCTGTCTGTACAATGCTTAAGGGTAGTGTTTCTTTTTTCTTTTTTGTCTGGTTGTGTTTGTCCTTTTCTTCCAATTTACGCGGTTGTGGTGGTAGTAGTGCGGAAAATGTCTCTCAGTGGGAAAGTAACAACCCAGGAGACAATTCAGCATCTACTAAATGAGACAGCTAAGATTAGAGATGACAATGAAGCTTTGCGTACAGAAGTGAATCGTTTGAAGGGTGAAAGAAGGGAAGGGTGATCTTCGGGTATGCCCTCTCCTACCCTTGATGCTGGTACGGCCTCATTGGCGATACCGTTTTCAGGTAAATCTGGGGAAGATATTTTTATCTTCATGAATAGTTTGCGTACGGCCGCAAAATCAGGGAAGTGGAGTGATGAACGGCTGTTTAGTTTGACTCGTTTAAAACTGGTATGGGATGCTGCAACATACGTTATGTGCAATGAAAAACTGCGGACTGCTCAGTCCGTTGCCGATTTTCGGTTCGGGTTAGTGGGTCGTTACAGGACGAAAAATATCTCATGACTTTGCCGTGAATAACTTAATGATGTTGCGTAGAAGCAAAGTGAGCCAATAGCCGGTTCTGTGGACCGCATCAGCAGAACCAACATCAGTTCGTAAGAACTAACGAATGATGATCATGCCAAAAATATATTTACAGAACAACACGCTCTGGATGAATTTTTGCTGGACCTGCTGTCAGAAATGTCGCGCAGAGTACACATAGAGTTTCCAAGCACCTCGGACGTTGCAATGGCAACTGTAGTAGCATTGACTTGAATTGGTTCAGTGACTACCTCACGGGAAGCGGATAGTGTTTGTTAATGCAGAGATTGTATGTTATAGGTGTGCTTCTCCAGGCTACATCCAACCATTATTTACGAAGTCTCAATGTCTGAGGTGCAAGCAAGTAGGGCACTGTTTTCCAAAATGCAACAGGCGCGTAGACGGTAAAATCAACATAACAGTCGCCCCCCCCCCCCCCCGTTAAGCGGAAGAGGGGGCAGTGTGACCACTGTGCAACGCTCCCAATAAGTTCGAATACGGGACACCCTGGAGCAAAATCAGTGGCAGGCCTCTGTCTATTGAGATATGTGAAGGGAAGGTCGTGTAAGTTATTGCTATACATAGCATCATAAGTATGTATGGCTAGTCACAGTACACTGAATACAGTGAATTTTAGCCCTCCACCACTGGGTTAAGCGGTGTGGATAGTGAAAGTGTGAATTCTCTCGGTCCCACATTTATGGGTTTCCGAGTGGCAGGGAGAGACATCCGCATATGTGTGGAAGTTCTTCCTATTGTAATCGTGAGCTACGACGTCATTCTAGTCTGTACTGCCTGATTAAACATCACGCGAAAGTCCATCTACAGCAGCGCACTGTGGAACTGGATGAGATACCGTTCCGACTCGATTTTGTGGCTGTAAGAATTGAACTGTAACAAGGAACACCTGGGACGTCAGGTAACCATATTAAACTGCATGCACAGTCTCCTAGACTCGACTCGTGAGGTACGATATCGAGAGATACAGGAAGGCTGCTCTGGATGAGCCTGATCGGTTTATTAATACTGTGTGGTGTGTGTGTGTGTGTGTGTGTGTGTGTGTGATAGAGCCCCTAACTTCAGATCAAATAAGACAGAAGGAATAGATTATATTCCATATCAATTTCTGTAAGCTCGTCCGACGCCACGTGAATGACACCATTGCAGGACGTTGGATTGGAAGTGGAGGACTAGAAGATGAAATTCACCGCCGTTGGTCTTCGAGGTCTCCAGACCTCACACCTTGTGACTTTGATCTGCGAGCCCCCCCCCCCCCTCCCCTCCCCCCAATGCCTGACAGTCTGCAACATCGTGTTGTTGAAGATGTGAATTCGATAACGAGAGGCCAGCTGCTTCGGGTGTGACAGGAAATGAGCCAACGTTTTGATATTTGCGTGTAACACGTGGTGCTCACATGGAAAGCATAAAAATGTGAACTTTTCTCTTTCCACAAACGTTGTAATTGTGTTTCTATCTTTTATAGTTTGGAAGCAATAAATGTCCGAAATCTGTTCCTCCTTTTTGAATACAACGTACAAGAACCAAGAGGGAACAATGAGAGAGGAGAACCAAGAAGGAAGTTCTCGGATTAAAAAGGGTGGAAGACAGAGATGTAGTCTTTTGTCCATACTGTTCAGTCTATACATCTAAGAAGCAATTACAGAAAAAAAGAAAGGTTCAAGAGTGGGATTAAAATTCGACGTGAAAGGACATTCGCTAATGACATTGCTGTCTTCAGTGAAAATGAAAAAGAAATACAAGATGTTTGAGCGGAACGAAGAGTCTAACGAATACAAAATATGGACTGAAAGTAAATCGAAGGAAAATGGAAGTAACGAGAAGCAGTAGAAATGAGAATATGGAGAAACTGAACATCAAAATTGATCGTCACTAAGTAGACGAAGTTAAGGAATTCTGCTATCAAGGAGCAAGGAGGACATAAAAAGCAGACTAGCACCGGCAAGAAGAGCATTCCTTTCCGAGAGAAGTCCACTAGTATCAAACATAGGTCTTAATTTCAGGAAGAAATTTCTAAGAATGTACATTTGGAGCACAGCAGTGTATGGTAGTGAAACATAGACTATGGGAAAGCCGGAACTGAAGAGAACAGAAGCATTTGAGATATGATGCTACAGAATAATACTGAAAATTAGGTGGACTGTTAAGGAATGAGTCGTTTTCCCCAGAATCATCAAGGAAAGGAATATATGGAAAACACTGCCAAGAAGGCGGGACAGAACTGAAGGGACTGGTAGGAGACACAAGGGGAAAAATTCCATGGTACTAGAGGGAGCTGTAGAGAATAAAGATTAAGGAGGAAGACAGGGATTGGAATACATCCATCATGTAACTGCGACATTGGTGGCAAGTGCTGCTTTGACATGAAGAGGCTGGCACAGGAGAGGAGTCCGTGGTGCTCTGTATCAAACCAGACAGACGACTGATGACGCAAAAAAAAAAAAAGGATAGGAATCACACATGAGCAAAAAAAATAAATAAGGTACTGAGTGGCGTGTAGAAGATACTGAGTGATGTGTACTACATAGATTTGAAACATATGAATATAATCGATAAAAACAGAAATAATTTGTGAAAAGATAGCATGTCATCGTGAATGGCACTTTGGTTGGACATGATAGTGTTGATAGTGACTGTCTCTTACTGTCTGGGCTGTTTGTACAGTCAGCTATAGTATAAATGACCACGATTAGTGCGCAGAAATGTTTGTTCAAACAGAAAAATACATCTGCTCACTCTGTGGCTCCAGTGATGGCAAAAGCTCAGGGCCAGGACTTTGAACAGTTTCCGATCTGTTCTTTTCCCCAGATTCAATTCCGATAAACTTATTTCTTCTCTATATCCAGTTGATTTATAGGGAGGAACAAAGGGATTAGATACCTCAAGTAAATATGGCGCACTGCAGGAAACAAATATATGTTCTGAGGGAAGAATAAAAATAGAATCTCGCTGAACCTAACGCATTAAACTAAGTCAAGACCAAAGTATAAAATAATTTGTTTGGTAAAAAAAGTTTACTATTTTTCTTTCTTTTACGAACTTAGCTGTCCACTGTTGTAAAGATCTTTGAAGAAGGAAATAAGTGTATCTCCTGAAATTAAAAGGAATGTAACGTTCATAGTATTCTTCCGGAGTGCGAGGCTATCATGTTGAGGTAGCTGTGAATGTTCGGAACTTTATCTGAACAATGCGTATAGTCCTTTTAACTACAGATTGTAAGTTCACTTCGCAAAAACAATTGAACGACCAAGTGATTACATTATTCGACATTGAAATAAAAAAGAGACACACCTTTGATCGAAATCCATGTTGTATTCGAGATGCGCCTAAGGCTCGTGCTATTACAATTAGCGTACCTCTTCTTTCAGTACACTGAGGTGGAAAAGTCACGGTATAGCGATATGCACATGTACAAATGGCGATAGTACCGAATACTCAAGGTATAAACGAGCAGGCAATGGCGTAGCTGTCATTTGTTCTCAGGTGATCTATGTGAAAATGTTTCGGACGTGATTATGGCCGCGGAAATTAACAGACGCGGAATGGCAGCTGAAGCTAATTTTCAGTATTCTTCTGTAGCACCATATCTCAAATGCTTCAGTTCTCTTCTGTTCCGGTTTTCCCACAGTTTATGTTTCAGTACCATATACTGCTTTGCCCCAAATCTACGTTCATAGAAATTTCTTCCTGAAATTAAGACCTATGTTTGATACTAGTTGACTTCTCTGGGACAGGATGCTCTTTTTGCCAATGCTAGTCTGTGTTTTATGTCCTCCTTGCTCTGTCCCCTATGGGTTATTTTGATGCCTTGATAGCACAATTCCTTAACTTCGTCTACTCCGTGACGATCGATTTTGATGTTCAGTTAGGGCATTCAATATTCCGAGATTCGCAGTGTCAAAAATGTGTCGAGAGTACCAAATTTCAGGCATTGCCTCTCAAAGCGGGCAACGCAGAGGCCGACGGCCTTCACTTAACGACCGAGAGCAGCGGCGGTTGAGTTGAAAAACTGCCTGAAATAGCCGCAGAAATCTTTGTGGAATGAACGATGAATGTCTCCGTTAGGACAGTGCTGCGAAAATTGGCGTTAATGGGCTACGGTTAATGGGCTACGGCACCAGAAGACCGACACGAGTACCTTCGCTAACAGCCCGACTATGTCTGCAGAGCCTCTCCAAGGCTCGTAACCAAATCGGTTGGACCTTAGACGACTGGAAAACCAACCATGGCCTGGTCTGATGAGTTCCGACTTCAGCTGGTAAAAGCTGATGGCATTTTGGATTGAATTCGAATTTGTGGTAAGGACTATGGGACCAAACTGCTGAGGTCATCGGTCCCTAGACCTACGCACTACTTCATCTAACTTAAACTAAGTTACACTAAGGACAACACACACGCCCATGCCAGAGGGAGGACTCAAATCTGCGACGGGGGGATCCACGCGAACCGTGACAAGACGCCTGAGGCCGTACGACTACTCCGCGCGGCCGAACTGATGGTATGGTTCGAGTGTGGCGCAGACCCGAGTTGTCAACAAAGCACTGTGCAAGCTGGTGATGGCTCCCTAATGGTGTAGGTTGTGTTTACAAGGAATGGACTGGGTCCTCTGGTCCACCTGAACTGATTATTGACTATAAATGGTTATGTTCGGCTACGTGGAGACCATTTGCAGCCACTCATGTTATGGATGACAGTGTGCCATGTCACCGGGTACAATTGTTCCCAATTGGTTTGAAGAGCATTCAAGACATTTCGGGCGAATGACGTGGCCACCCAGATTGCCCGACGTGAATCACGTCGAACATTTATCGGAGGTAATCGAGAGGTCAGTTCGTACATAGAATCCCGCAATAACAGCATTTTCGCAGTTGTAGTCGGCTATGGAGGCAGCAAGGCTCAGTATTTCTGCAGAGGACTTCCAACAACTTGTTGAGTCCATGCCACTTCAAGAGGCTGCCGGCATGATATTAGGAGGTATCACATGACTTTTGTCACCTCAGTGCGTGTCACAGTTGTCTTCCTCCTCCCCGATATGGGGCCAGTATCAGTTACATTGTGAACAATCCTACCTTTCCTCATCGCTATCTCTGTCTCATCGACCTCTATCCCTCTCTCATTCGCTTTTTGCCTGTTAGTAATTCTCACGCTACCCAATTCACTCTCTAGATTTCATTGTTTCACAACTCGTACGACACTTTTCTGTTACCTTTTAATCTGTCTGTATGAACAGGACTGACATTATTGTAATAAATATTTTGATTACCGATACAGTTATCATTATCATTATCATACATGTCTGCTCAGTGGCTGAGGGTTCAGCTCGGGCCATGTGTCACAATGTAAACAATACAGTTGCAAGTTATCGTCAATGTTGAACATTATCTTGCACTAATAACGAGTACATTATCAAACTGTAATTTGTTCTAAGACGCGATTTTCTTGCTGCAACCTGTAATCAGAGTATACACCTGTGCGATCAAGACCGAAAATGAAAGTGTCAGTATCAAGTGGTGGCGGACTGCTTTACGATTTCTGAAACTGATGATAATTTTTGTTGCACTGGAGTACTTCGGGAATTTTCAGACCTTCAAATTAGAATTTGAGCGTTTGTATAGAATTTCATACTGGTTGAGGACACAGTTTCAGTAAATCGATTATCTTAAGTTACTGCAGCTGGAAGCCAGCAGCGCTGACCCAGATGGCACCGGGAGTGGCAACCCAGACCGTGGCAGTTTGCCATGCTGCGGCGTTAACGAAGCCAAAGTTCGATTTATAAGTCGTATTCACTCGAATATTAAGAGGTCAAATTGCCAGTCGCTTGAAAAACAAGTAAGAGCACGACCACAACAAATATATCGTTCATCGAACAATAAGCGTCATTTAGACGAGCTACGAACTATACCTCTGTCATTTACAAGTAAAAAATATAAGAAAAAACTTATGCTGACGATGCTTCCATGGCAGCACAAGGATCATCTTTCACGAAGGTTATCCAGAAGATCACACGCAGAGCTGTCAAGACACTAAGATGCCAACTATCTCAAGCCAAATCCCGGAAAGTCGGAGTGCCTTCCGCTTAAACAACAAAGAGGCAACAAGAGCATCCAAGATAGAATGAAGAAAAACTTTTCCAAAAATTCTGAGAATAATATTGGACCACTCTGAACCCTAAAAAAGAAATTCATTAGAATTAAAGGTTTGATAGCCTTTTGTCTCAACAGGTGCCCTGCAGGAGATGACATGACAACGATCCCTCGTCGACTTTACAGAGAAATGATTGTCAACGCAGTTGCCTGTATCAGGCAGAGTCTTCAATCATACACCACCTTCAAATGCATCATATTTAATAACATTTGTCAGTGAAGTTGAAGAAGCTGTGCAACGCCTACCTTTGAATGGTGCAAATGAGATTAGACGGGAAATTTACAGTGCTCTTATGAAAGCTCGTCCAATGGAAGCAACACATCCTCCACAGAAAGGGCTGCACTACAATGCCTCCAAGAAAGTCGACACCCAATGGTACACAAGACGGAAAAAGGTAACGTGAGAGTTACCTCACAGCCTTTATGTTAAAAAGATGTATGTTTGTTGAAGAAAGCCCAGCCCCTCTGATGACTGAATATGACCCCGTAGGGAAATTGCAAAGAAAAACTTCACCGCTCCTAAATTATTCTTCCTTACCTCAAGAAATCACATGGTTGTGTTCCACGCAGACTGCGTGGTCTTCCTAAAATTCATAAAGAGGGTCTACCCGGCCTTCCTAAAATTCATAAAGAGGGGCTACCTGTAGAACCAATAATTAACATTGCTGGTTCTACATAGGAGAGGGAGACCAGGAGATGAATACACTAAGCAGATTCAGAAGGATGTAGGCTGCAGTAGGTACTGGGAGATGAAGAAGCTTGCAAGGGATAGAGTAGCGTGGAGAGCTGCATCAAACCAGTCTCAGGACTGAAGACCACAACAACAACAACACATAGGATATAGTTTGAGAACATTTGTGGGAAACTGCCTATTGGCTTCTGTCTCGGGTTCTTCGGCCGACGTTCATCTAATGATTTTTCTGACGTTTCGCCAGCACGAGTGGCTGGCATTGTCAAAGCTTCACCCTCCATTGCCGGTGGTGAACTGGAGCCGAGCTCGCGGCCGCAGACTATATGTACCTGGCGCGCCAACGTCCGAGGGCTTCTCCGCGGTCATTTCCGGTGCGGTTCTCCTCTTGCTACCTGCGACGGTCGTTCGCTGCAGTACGGGAAGCCAGGATCCGTTTACCTTAAGGCTTTCCTCTTTCTTATTGAAACTGTTCGCGTGTTTTTGTATTTCTACAGCTTCTCTAAACAAGCGCGTGTGATAGTGCTTCTCTACAGCCAGAACTTCCGTGTCGGCGAATTTTATTACGTGATCGGTCTCATTCAGTGCGTGCTCTGCCACAGCCGATTTCTCCACCTGCCCCGACCTGCAATGTCGCTTATGCTCTTTGATCCTGGTGTTAATGGATCGTCCAGTCATTCCGACATAAACTTTTCCGCATGTGCATGGTATACGGTATATTCCCGACATTGCAAGTGGGTCTCTTATCTCCTTCGCCGATCTAAGACACTTTTTGATCTTCCTTGTCGGTTTGAAAATCGTCTTTACGCCATGTTTGCGCAATATACGGCGGATTCTGTCCGTCACTCTGAGAATGTATGGCAGAAAGGCCGTACCCGACATTTATTCTTCTGATTCCTTACTTCGCCGAGTGTTTGGCTCTGTTACACTTCTAATGTAATTTGTGGAGTACCCATTGCTCCTCAGAACAGTTTCCAGGTGTTGCATTTCTCGTTTGAGGTGTTGCCGCTCACATATTCGTCCTGCTCTCGTTACGAGCGTACTACTCATGCCTCTTTTCTGGCTCGGGTGGTGGTTTGACAGTTTGTGCAGGTATCGGTCCGTGTGTGTCGGTTCTCGATACACGCTGTGTCCCAGGTTTTCGCCGTCCCTTGTGACCAGCACATCTAGAAATGGCAGTTTCTTGTCTTTTTCTACTTCCATGGTAAATGTTATGTTGGCATGAAGGCTGTTCAAGTGCCTTAGGAAGTCACCGAGCTGTTCTTCACCATGGCTCCACACCACGAAAGTATCATCGACGTACCTGTACCACACCTTAGGTTTGCAAGTCGCCGAGTCCAGTGCCTGTGCTTCGAATTGTTCCATGAAGAAGTTGGCCACCACTGGACTGAGAGGACTACCCATGGCGACGCCTTCCAGCTGTTCGTAGAAATCACCATTCCACGTGAAATAGCTCGTGGTGAGACATGCATGGAAGAGCTTTTTGATGTCTTGCGGAAACACGGACCCGATGTGCTCCAGAGCGTCACTGAGTGGCACTTTCGTAAATAACGAAACAACATCAAAGCTGACCAGTATTCGTTTGGTGCAAGTTTCAGTTCCTTCAGCTTCTCAATGAAATGTCCTGAGTCCTTAATGTATGTGTCGGTCTTCCCCACGTGTGGCTGGAGCAGAGAGACCAAGTGTTTTGCCAGTTTATACGTTGGTGAGCCAGGAGCGCTAACGATCGGTCTCAGTGGAACGTTGTTCTTATGGATCTTGGGTAATCCATACAGCCGAGGTGGTAGGGCTTCTGTGTTGCGCAGGTTTCTCTGTATGTCCGCTGGCAGAGAAGACGCCTTGATTAATCTATTCGTATTCCGAGTGATACGCTGCGTCGCATCTGCACTTAGTTTCGGTACGTCGTCGCATCTAATAGGTCTCGGATCTTTTGCTCATAATCTTCGGTCTTCATTACGACGGTCGTATTTCCCTTATCGGCAGGCAGTACCAATATACTCTTGTCGGCGTTGAGATTCTTAATGGCTTGTACCTCTTCTTTCTTCAGGTTGCAAGCTCGTGGTTTTGCTCGGCGCAGTATCCTGGCTGTTTCAGTGCGTATTTCCTCTGCCCTTTCACAAGGAAGGGTCCGAATGGCTGCTTCGGTGTTGGCAATGATGTCCTCCATAGGTATAGTTCTCGGGACGATAGCGAAATTCCCTCCTTTTTGAAGAACAGACACTTCCTCTTCGGTCAATTGTCGTTCAGTGAGATTGACCACTGTGTGTGACATGTCGGGAATCGCCTTGTCGGTCTGCTTCCGGCATCTTTCAAACTTTTTCTTCTGCCGCTCGGTGCAGCGCTCGAGTTCGTTCTGCATGCTCCTGTGAGTGATGCTGTCGATCTTGTCCCAGTCGTCTCGATGCATTCTGCTACTTAGTTGACAGAAAATGTCCAGAAGTTCCTGATCCGTTCTTGCCAAGTCTCTCCTTGTTGTATGTATTCGCTCACGAAGAAAAGCTCGTTCCATTCTGTCGTAGATACGATGTGCTTCGGCGGTGGTGAATAGGCGCTTACATCTCAAGAACTTCGGTGTAGCACATTCATCTCGGCATCGTGACAGAAAGGCGAGAGAGGACATCAGTAGCGATTTCTTCTTCCGTCGTTGGTCAAGGCGTCGGTACAATCTGCAAATCTCCTCCCCGTAGAGGCGTAATACAAAATTGTTAAGGCTTTCGTGGCCACTTGTTGACAAACTGCCTAATGGCTTCTGTCTCGGGTTCTTCGGCCGACGTTCATCTAATGATTTTTCTGACGTTTCGCCAGCACGAGTGGCTGGCATTGTCAAAGTTTCACCCTCCATTGCCGGTGGTGAACTGGAGTCGAGCTCGCGGCCGCAGACTATATGTACCTGTCGCGCCAACGTCCGAGGGCTCCTCCGCGGTCATTTCCGGTGCGGTTCTCCTCTTGCTACCTGCGACGGTCGTTCGCTGCAGTACGGGAAGCCCGCAATGTCGGGAATATACCGTATACCATGCACATGCGGAAAAGTTTATGTCGGAATGACTGGACGATCCATTAACACCAGGATCAAAGAGCATAAGCGACATTGCAGGTCGGGGCAGGTGGAGAAATCGGCTGTGGCAGAGCACGCACTGAATGAGACCGATCACGTAATAAAATTCGCCGACACGGAAGTTCTGGCTGTAGAGAAGCACTATCACACGCGCTTGTTTAGAGAAGCTGTAGAAATACAAAAACACGCGAACAGTTTCAATAAGAAAGAGGAAAGCCTTAAGGTAAACGGATCCTGGCTTCCCGTACTGCAGCGAACGACCGTCGCAGGTAGCAAGAGGAGAACCGCACCGGAAATGACCGCGGAGAAGCCCTCGGACGTTGGCGCGCCAGGTACATATAGTCTGCGGCCGCGAGCTCGGCTCCAGTTCACCACCGGCAATGGAGGGTGAAGCTTTGACAATGCCAGCCACTCGTGCTGGCGAAACGTCAGAAAAATCATTAGATGAACGTCGGTCGGCCGAAGAACCCGAGACAGAAGCCAATAGGCAGTTTGTCAACAAGTGGCCACGAAAGCCTTAACAATTTTGTATTTGTGGGAAAATATTCATACACACGTGCAGCCCAGTTGACATCATCACTATACTCGGGGAAATTCCACCATATATATATCAGGTACTTAGTTACTTTTGATGTGTTCTCACTCTTTACGAGCATACGAATCTCAGAGTCGTTTACGCTGATCAGCAATGAATTTCCCGTCTGAATCTACATGCATTGTGGTCTGTTGTACTTGCGGCGCTCTTCGTGGTTTGTGCCCATATATATAACGGTTAACTGGTTATGTTTGATCTACCGTTGTCCGTCTGGATTCATGGCTCGCTTGAGGTACCGTGGATCCATACTTTGCACTTCATTAACGATCCGCTAACCGCATCATTTATTCATATACAAGTAATGTTCGTGTCCGTCCATGTTGCAACTTTAATGTCATGATTAACCGTATTTAAATTGTTGATGTGGCTTCTAGGTTACGAACCGGTCGTTAAACAAATTATTTACAAAAGCATCCAAACGGTTGTTATTCAAGATGACTACTTTTGACTGTAATTGTCCCTCATACAAGATAGTGTATAATAAATTTAATGGTTGAGATCACAGTCTTATTCCAACACACTCTTACCTCAACCCGTTTTATGTTTAACAAGGAATTTTTTGAACAGACTGACAGGGTCACTCTGGGAAAGCCTCTTTCTGTCTTGATGCAAACTTTTTATGTAGAATTTTGAGGAGAGAAACTTGGACCCGAAATACCCTAAGACTTAAACCAAATGGTTTTAGGAGATACGTTGACGATACTTTCAAGGTGGGATTTTGTGAAGAGGAGAAATTAATGGAGTTTTTGCAGTATCTCAACTCCAGTAAAAACAACATCCAGTTTACCATGGAAACAACAGAAGATGATTTTTTTGCCGTTCTTGGCTGTTTTGTTTGACAGAACAATGGTGAAACTTCGGTTCATTCAGTTTACCGCTAGCACACTCACACCGTTTTAAGTCTACACTCTTAGAGTTGTCGGCATTCCTCAAAAGCCATGAGTGTGTTTAACAGTTGCAATTAGAAAACACACAATCTTCGACTCTGAGTGACTGCCTGAAGAGTTTACTCACCTAAGGCAGCGCTCAGAGAAACTGGGTATTCTTCCCAGTAGTTAAAGCACAAAATCAGCAACCGGACGAGGAGAATAGCACGCCAACAAAACCTCTGGCTTTCGTTTCATATTTCGTCAATGTCTCGTCCAGGATAGGTAGAATCCTCCGAAAATTTCAAGTTAAATTGGTATCGTTGAAAGCTTCACTCTATCACTGGTGACAGTCCGTCGCCAGTTATTAAGGGGTGGATAATGTGAGTGTCGTCCTGTTCTCCGCCTACCTTTCACGAATGTGCAGAAACATACTAGACGACAAAGGCGTATGGAACGACGTTACTGGAGACCTGAATGGAATCAGATAGTGTTTTCGGACGAATCCAGGATCTGTTTATTTGAAAATGATGTCCTCATTTTGGTTTGCCGCATACATTGGGAGCGGCATCACAGTGACTGGATTCGCAAGGACATACAGCGCCTTCTGGTTTGGAGTGCTATTGGGTACAATCACAAATCCCAGTTGGTGCCTGTCCAGGACACTGTGACCAGTCTGACCCACGTGAATGAAATCCTGCGACCGGTAGCCGTATCCTTTCTTCACAACACCCCAGCCAGTATTTCTCAACAAGACGGTGCACAATCACATGTTACTGCAAGAACACTTGCCTTTCTGGTGTCACAGGATGTCAACCTTTTGACCTGGCCCGCCAGATCACCAGATTTGTCACCAATCGGAAATGTGTGGAATATGGTGAAACGATGGGTGCAGCGCTGTTACACAGAGCCGCCCACCATGGAAGAACTTTGAAACCAGATGAATGAAGCATGAATGACTATACCAAAGGATGCCATTCATGCCTTATAAGCTTCGATGCCATCACGCATGGAACAAGTTATCAGGACCCACGGCGGACCCTTTGCCTACTATAGTGCGCATCATTTATGGCGGCGGCCGAGTTTAGGTTCGTTCTGCGCATGTGACGTCACAAAACACAGTCAGCCAATGAACAGAGAACGACGTTGCCAGAGCTCGATTGCAGAGCAGAGCACGGACGAGTGTCTTCAGTTTTAGAAATGTTCAGTCATAAATAAAGTAATTGAACAAAAGCAATAGCTTGATAGCAGACTTTCTTTTATAGAAAGTTTGGAAAAAGCATTCTTTATAACAATTACTTCATATTTTATTAATTAATTAAACCAAACAAGCAATAAGCTTCCTAATTCCGGCGATAGCAAGGAAAGGTGTTTGTATCATTCTCACGAACCGCTTTTTTGCAATAAAGAACAGCGGTAATTGTTTATTTCCTATTATACTTCGACGAAACATGAGTAATTCATAGTCATACCAACAGTGTTTGTCGGTATTTTGCATGAGATGTTAAGAGTTCTGCCGGAGCTCTGTTGTATGACGAGTTGCGTTAGCGTAATGGTTAAAGTGATTGACTGCAAACTGAAAGGTTTAGAGTTCAAACATAGTTCTGTGCTTGATATTTTCTTCATTTAAAGACAATATCGAAGAGTCTTACTTTATGAATGTTATTCGTTTGAATGTAATTTTTTGAAATTTCTAGTGCTGTGTCTCTTCATTATAATCATAATAAGTTTTCGGTTTCTCTAAATTTGTCCTCCAATTTTTTTTCTTTTCACAGCAATTAAAAACAATGAAAAGGCTCACATACTGTATTTATGTTATGTGTTTTGTTTGTATATCTTCTCTTCCGCAGTCGCTGTTTTACTATTCATATTAATATATATTCTTTTGCGGCAGTATTAAAAGTATTATTTAGAGCAGAATTTCGGCTCGTACGTTGCCGAGCTACTTGATTGTCTGACGCAACATCATCATATTCAATGTTTTCGTCGACTGATCTATGTTTTGGCAAGTATTTGCTGTCCGTTGTGACAAACACAACTTGTTTGCGCACTGCGCCTCACTGACAATGTATTTTAGTTTCTATGTTTTATTACGACCATAATTCAGTTTTGTGTACTCCGCCAACTTTGTTATCATCAGAACATTTTATAAAAAAGCGAAATGACTCTGGTATAAATAAAAATTTTATTATAGTCACGAAAGACGGAATATTTCTCAATATTACATACGACACCTATCTGGTACTTAAATTAATGATATATTGTCAGACAGTAAATTTTATATGAAATTTAGGTACCTTGTCCACATTTCATTGTCAACATTGTGGCAACTTAAATCGGCCATACGGAAAGTATACGCTATGGACTTTTACCTCTGCAAACTCTTCAAAATTTCGTGCAATGGTTTACTACATTTAATGCTGCACAATAACTGCGTTGAACATCGAAACAAAATTAAGCCATTTATGGGGGGAAGGTATCAGTCAAGGAGATATGTAAAAATCAAGTTTTTGGGCCAAATATTTTTTGTGAAATCAAATGATAAGTGTGTCAAAGCAGTCGGAACACCATGTGTCAGCACAAGCAAGCAGTGCAGTGATGACAAAATCGCGCACAGCACGGAATGCGGGGAGCTCGTCTCTGTAGTAGCGAAAGGGTTAATGCGGTCGTGGTGGCTTTACTTCATAAAGTGCGCACTCCCCCTAAACGTAAGTTTGCGAGATATACTGTACTATGGAGCTGCTTCCCTTGGCGCGTGCGTCGTTTGCAACTGGCAACGCAGCAATCTCCCGCGTCTGGGCGAGAATGCGCGAGCCGCCAAGATAAAAGAATTGAACTATAGGCAACAGAACACATGGTGAACCAAGGTAACTGAAATGTTAATCATTTCCGCAGAACGTACTAATGTTTATGTCCTGTGAATATGAGTGTCCTATCTCTAGTTGTTCAAGGTGTTCTGTTTTTTTTTTTCTGAACACGAGTGTAATGTGTCTTTCATATTGGCTGCAATATGCAAACTTCTGTAACAGTGCTGCTATGCCTCAAAAACTGTAGTTAGCGACTGTTATAGTCATCCAGAATGAGAACTTCCCTCTGCAGTGGACTGTGCGCTGATATGAAACTTGCTGGTTGATTAAAACCGTGTGCTGGACCAGAAGCCGAACCTCAAAGGTTTGTATTACAAGAGGAAATGCTCTACCAGCGAAGGTACATGAGCACGACTACCGACCGTTCTCACCGCTATGCTTCTGCGATCACCTCATCTTCTACCTTCCAAACATCCTTTCTTCCAGGGGAGCTAATCCTGCATGTTTCGCAGGAGAGCTACTGTGAAGTCTGGAAGACAGGAGATGTACTAGCGGATGTAAAACTGTGAGGCGAGTCGTGGTGGGGTAGATTAGATGGCATGCCGGCACAGTAGCTCAGCGTGTTCGGTCAGAGGGTTAGCTGCCCTCTCTAATAAAAAACTGAGTCAACGGCTCAACACTGAACTTGAACGGATGTCATGGGACATCCGCACCGAACAAATGCAACGAACAAAATCGAACAAAAAATGAGAACAATAAAAAAGATGATAGAGCAATTGTCCGTGAAAGGCAAAGTTTCCAGTTCGAGTCCCTACCTGGCAAGCAGTTTTAATCTGCCAACAACTTTTATTATAGGCATTTTCCATTGAGTGTAGATTACTTTTCCGTGTGATGCAAATGTATCATACTTTCAAAGTCGACGTTGATCACCAAGGCAAAAAACGCGAGTACGTAATGTATGTGTTACCTTTCGTTGGTTTTCTCTGAGGTATGCGACAACGAGGAACGTGGAGAATTTTCTGATGTACGTAAGTAATTTTCAACGTTTAAATTGCTGATTTAGGACGCCGACCGCATTTTTTAAATCCGTAACGGACCTACTTCCTTCTCTGACACTGCAAAAGTTCTTTGAAAAGGACATCTGTGACTGAACAAGTGTGGAATGTGATCAGATAGTAACAAGATAACGGAGCCGCAAACCTCTATCCAACCGTCAGGAGAACAGAGTAGAAAGGCAACAGGCTTTCTGGATCAAAAATGACCATTACGGTCATAGGTTTTGAATTAGAAAATCCATAGCTGTACCACCCATGACGTCACAAGCCCTGCCCACAACATCTGTGACCTCGCTGTCATCACATGACGAGCCACATCCACTACCCCTTCCCCCTCCTCCAACCCCCCCCCCCCCCCCCCCCCCCCCCGCCGATCCAATTAAAGCCTAGCATCTTGCCTACCTTTAAAACGAACAGCCAGTCACAACCCGGTATGATAGTGGGTCACTCACACTTTCAACCCCATCTGAAGCCATACCACTTCTGCGTGTTTCTACGTTATTTGCTTGGAAATATGATAATCAGAGAGATTCCTGTATCAAGATCTGATATGGTCCTTTTCTAGTTGTGTTGGTAATTTCATAATGCACTCCATATACTTTGCTTGTCTGCACACAGCCAATACTTACTCTAAAAATTATCACGTGATGCAATCTAGGCAATGTACGCAATACAAGGAGGATATGGAATACTGAATCTGTATGGAAGTTCAAAAAGAGGTCAAAGGTATAAATCACAAGAAAACACTGAGATTCGTAAGTGTATATCTTAGGGA
Source organism: Schistocerca piceifrons (assembly GCF_021461385.2). NCBI lineage: Eukaryota > Metazoa > Arthropoda > Insecta > Orthoptera > Acrididae > Schistocerca > Schistocerca piceifrons. The sequence goes on along the minus strand of NC_060145.1, from coordinate 208,138,074 downwards.
ACAATATGTTGACATACAGAACATTCGGATCTTTTTTACGATATCTACAACTTTTAGCTTACATTGCCAGTTTTCATCTTTTCTATATCTGCAACATACAGGTTACAATTTTAGCTTACATCATTTCTATATTACAGCATTTAGCTTACAATTCCAGTTTACATTTACAACATTCTGATTACAACCTCTTTTCTACATACACATCAGCTAGCTTGCATTTCCACTTTAAATCTTTTCTGTATAATACATATGTTACGATTACAGTACGTTCCTGTTAAATCAACATTTGCAAACGCAACAACGACTCCATGCAGTTGTGTTCACTTTATCGTCAAGTAAGAAACGTTTATCACTTTTAGCCGAAAGAGTTAATTTGCATTGCTTTATGGTCAAAACTCTATGCTGACTTGGTTGAATTATGTGCTGGTCAGTCGATCTTTCAAAATCATATAATACACGTTCTCGGTAATCATCAACGAAGTTCTTCTGAGGATGTATATTTCACACTTTTTGTCTATACATTACACCTTGTGCCCTTGTTTCGAGAGCATACATTTTTGCTCATAGTTCTGAGAATTCTGTAATAATCTTTCTTGGCAATTCATTTATTGTGGGACATCGTTGGCATTAGTAAGACAAGCCGAAGTGTCAAACTACGTATGCACATCACTTTTAATAAATTCACAAACATTTGTGCTTATTACATGCAATATCATATTAGGCCAACCGTTTCTTTACAACGTATTTTAACGTTTTTGGCTCAAATTTCTTCGATATGCAGTCATAATCAAGAACTACAAGCTGTGTCTTGGAAACGTCTAAAATTGCCATTCCTACATCTAGAAGTTTATCAAAAACAATGTCAAGTCTGCTTAATTAAATTGCAACCAAATTTTCATTAATTATAAGACTACACTTGAAAAGAAGTATTGCCATCAGATCAGCAGCTTCTTACCTACCTTCCTAACTCGTTACTAGTAAAACATCACTCTTTTCTGAAAGGTCTTACAAAAAGAAACACTGTTGTTCATAATTTTGAAGAAATTTATTACGAAATAGTTCTTTGCATTCACGTGTTCCTCAGCATTAACATCGATATACAGTTTCATCCAGGGATCTTGAATGAATGATAGTATTCGATGAATTTTGCTTAGGGTAAGATTATTGTTCAGACATTGCTTTAAATTTCTACAGGGAATCACATAATTTTTCTTATTGTATAATGTGGAAGTCAGCCCCTTTGGAGCTCCTGTCTTGTTCATGCTAGGTGGTAATACAGGTTTCTTTGGACATGATGATGCATCGTAGCGAAGTTCATGTAAATTCTCTGGAAATTCAAGACCCACTTCTAAAATTTAACTTACGTCTGAATCATCAGGTGTGCTCATTACATATAAACTGTCCAGTCATCCAGAAGAATCAGAGAGTGGTAGATACTGATCATGGCCCACGTGTTAACAGTGAGCAGTATAAGACTCATCCTTATTTTCATCATAATAAGCCATGTTCCTACTGTTTGAAACTGCATGTTTATGTGAACAGTGAACAATACCACCTCTGACTCCAGCTCAACAAATTGTAATGTGATCTATTTGTCTAATACGCTGAAATTTTCCACGGAAATTTTCAAACACATCGGCCAAAAGTAAGATGTCAATTTTCAAATATATGTCGGAACAATCTCCTAACGTTTTGCATTCAGTTAAATTCCACACCCTGCACACAATTTCGTAATGCAATTCTTTGATTGTAATTTCTCCTGTCAGCAAAATTTTGAACGCCTCAATTGATGATTACTATTCCTCCAACAAAATGGACTCGTCAGATACGTGCTCGTAAGGAAAGACGCCTTTCTTGTTGATCAAATTAAACTGCTCGCCGTTGAGAAAATACTCTCCTGTTATTTTCAATACATCGGATTTAAACGTGAGACACATCTTCCTGGAGAGCACGCCAGAAAATTGAACGAACTTATAAAGCAAAATTTTATTTCGCTACGTCAGTAGGGTGTGACAGATTTAATGGATACTTTGCATGTTTCCACGTGCGCCATAGTCGCAGAAGCATGGTCTGGATTTGTTTTAGTCGTTTCTTTTACTCGTTCACATAGGTTCTTCATTATGAAGTGTGCAACACAATTCGATAGATTGTGAAATAGAACAGGCACCATAAAATTAGGTCCATAATTTAAATTACATCTATCACGTGTGGCACCATGAAATCGGCTTGTAAAATGGCAGTGATCTCCGTGTTTCGCGTTAGTTTATATGAAGCGTTCCCTGCAGATTTGGCAAATTTATGTAGTTAGAAATGCCTCTTCCTCTTCCAAAACTAATAATTATATCCTTGTTTTGTAACAATTAATTTTTTCTGCGCCCTGCAACCTGATGCAGCTGTTTTCTAAACCATTTTGCTAAACCATTCCACGCAGTCTGCACCTCATTACAGGTGAGACTCTGAATATTCGTCACAGTAACTGTAGTGCACATAGAATGCACATGAATTGCGTTACTAACACTTTTGTACAGCAAACATTCGATGTCTGCATACATAACAAGTAACAACTTTAATTGGTTTTTATATGATTCGAATTTCGTGAACTGTTTCTCCCCTGTGAGAATTACGTTAGTGCCTGCATTTTTCGCCAGTTGAAATCGGCGTTGCTTTCTAATACTTGCCTTACGCCTTTCGATCCCCAGAAACCCCTTTTGTTGATGGTAGATGCATCGGGTTTCGGGATCGGTGCTGTCCTTGCGCACAAAGTTGGCTCGCATGATCGCCCTATTGCCTTTGCGTCCAAATTGCTCTCGTCTGCGCAAAGAAATTACTCGCAGATAGAGAAAGAAGCTTTGGCTCTCGTGTTTGGTGTTACTAAGTTCCATGATTTCTTGTATGGTCGTCACTTTACCATCATCACAGACCACAAACCTTTGACATCGCTTTTTCATTCGACCAAGCCTGTACCTCCGCGTACAGCGCAGAAATTCATTCGCTGGTCTATTTTCCTCTCGCAGTACCGCTACGATATCTTGTATCGGTCCACTGCTAAGCACGGCAACGCTGATGCGTTGTCCCGTTTGCCTGTTGCTGAGGATAAAGCATTCGATTCTTCCGAACTTGCTTGCATGTTCATTGATTCGGAAACCGATGAAGTGGTCGACTCGTTTCCGATTGATTTTCGTCGTGTAGCTACAGCCACAGCTGCTGACCCTGTCCTTGCTACTGTTTTGCGTTTTGTTGCTACGCAATGGCCTTTGTCAAAGTCTCGGATCGAGGATCCGTTGGTTCGCCGATTTTTTGCTCACAGGGAGAGACTTTTTGTTCGACGTGGTGTTTTGTTGTTGCGTTCTGATAATGATCAGTCCAGAGTCGTGGTCCCACGTTCGTTACAGTCCTCTGTCTTACGGCTTCTTCACCAAGGACATTGGGGTATAGTGCGAACGAAACAACTTGCTCGTCAGCATTGTACTTGGTTCGGAATCGATGCTGCGATTACGACTATGTGTTCTCTTGCATGGCGTATGCCGAACAACAATCCGCACCGCCGCGGAACGTCTTTGCATGGCCAAAAGCCACTTCCCCTTGGCAACGCTTGCACATTGATTTTGCTGATCCATTCTGGAATGCTCGATGGTTGGTTCTGGTCGACGCCTTCAGTAATTTTCCTTTTGTTGTCCGGATGTCTTCCACGACGTCCTCTGCCACCGTCCAAGCGTTGTCTGCTATCTTTTGCATTGAAGGTCTTCCGCAGACTATTGTTTCCGACAATGGCCCACAATTCATGTCCGCAGAATTTCAGTCATTCTGCCAGGCCAATGGTATTCAACATCTGACATCCGCGCCGTTTTCGCCTCAGTCAAACGGTGCCGCTGAACGATTGGTCCGGACTTTCAAGTCACAGATGTTGAAATTGAAAGAGTCGCATTCTCGGGAGGACGCATTGTTGCTCATTTTGTCTTCGTATCGCTCTCAGCCCCGAGATGGTCGCTCGCCGGCTGAGTTGCTCCATGGTCGTCCTCATCGCACCTTGATGTCTTTGCTGCATCCGCCGCATCAGGTTCCTGTGCAGCGGCAGACTCCTGCTTTTGCTCCAGGCGACGTTGTATTTTATCGCAACTATCGAGGTTCACGGCGTTGGCTCGAAGGGCGCATTCTTCGCTGCCTCGGCCGCGCGATGTATTTGGTTTTGGGGGCCTCTGGTGAGGTGCGTCGGCATCTCAATCAGCTGCGCCTCTGTCGTCGCACGCGTTCTGCCGCTCCCCGTCTGCTTTCAGCGACGGTGCCGTCCGGTCAGCGCCCTGGGGACCCATCTACTGGCTCGCCTCATCCCCAGGTGTTACAGACGATGCCTTCCATTTTGCCCCATGGCGACGCGCCGCCGCAGCAGCCGCCGCCGCCGCCGCCGCCGCCTGTTCTCCCGCCGGCGCCGCCCGCATTCGACTCTTCGCTGCAGCCGCCAAGCGCCTCCCTGGGTCACGCGCCGCCGCTCGCTTCCCGTGACCAGCTGTTCTCCGCCTTGGACCTCTTGCCCGCTCCGAACCACATGACGTCATCGCGCGTCGGCTACCCCGACGCAATGGAGGTCGACCCTTCGGCCCCTCCTGTCTCTTTCCGGGCGCAGGGCGCATACACCGCATGTTGACGTGCACCCTGGACTAGGTTTTCAGGCGTTTCCTAGCTCCCCTCGGACCGAATGGCCGGGTGTGGGTGGCACAGCCTCGCCTGTTGTTAGGCTCCCCACCTCATCGCATACGTCAACATGGGGTCCTCCCCACGGCGGGCGGAAGCCTTATCTCACGACCGTTCGCCGATTTGCGCGGAGGAATGTGGTGTCACCGCCAGACACCACACTTGCTAGGTGGTAGTTTAAATCGGCCGCGGTCCATTTAGTACATGTCGGACCCGCATGTCGCCACTGTGTGATCGCAGACCTAGCGCCACCACAAGGCAGGTCTCGAGATACGATATTGCACTCGCCCCAGTTGTACGACGACATTGCTAGCGACAATACGGACGAAGCCTTCCTCTCATTTGCCGAGAGACAGTTAGAATAGCCTTCTGCTAAGTCCATGGCTACGATCTAGCAAGGCGCCAATTGTAACAGTGCATGTATCTTAAGAGTCGCATTTGTATAGTCAAGAGAGATGTAACACAAGGATCATTAAAGTTAAGTATAAAGCAGCTCCGTACTTTTCTTGCTACCATTCAATAGTTATCCTGTTCCAGACTTGACGCCCGTCGGCGTGTGTGTACGCGTGCCTTTAAATCGGCTACTACCGTGTGGCGTAACAGTCTTGTTACGTCACTACACTACCCATGCACTCTTTCTCAGATACTGAATACCATAAATACCCACAAACACCTCCACAGTGTTTTCTCAGATATTCACACGTAATTCAGTTCAGAAAGAAATGTAATATTCATACAGTTTTACGCCTGTTAATAATGACAATAACTAGACACACGGTTCACATGGTCATTTGCTGGGCGGAAACCAGCTGTAATTGATGTCTTGAAGCAATAATAATCGTTGTTTGAATTCACATTTACGAAGAAACTTTTCTCTGTATCACTTTTGGTAATTTTCTGTGTCTCCCAAGATTAAATTCTTTATTTATATTTATATTAAAACAAAGTATCATGATTTCATTTAACGGTCACAAATAACTGTGAACTTGGAAAGTTCCCAGTTTTTTTTTTTTTTAGGTCAGTCTGTCACATTGGTTAAAACCATTCATTGATATCATACAGTGTCAGAGATGTGTTGGTGTTCATATACCTTTCCCTAACCTCGCCAGACTTAAGGAATAGGATTTTAAAGACAGGTGAGGTATCAAATGTTTTTTATTCCAGTCTTTGATCACAATATGAATTCCTTAGACGGTGACCTGTTTCAGTCCGTAACGACCATCCTCAGATCTATAATATACAAATATATACACCTAGTGAGCAGTGTGTCTTTCAACATAATACAGCAATACGTATCACAATATACTGTCATACAACCAGGGAAATGTACAGAAAATACGGTAAAACGTACCTTTTTTACACCATGTCCTAAAGTGATAAGGCCATAATCGCATCGTCAAAACATATAAATATAATTAGCATAGTATCGTCTTATAGATCTAAAATAAGGTGTAGAATAGGCCGCATCGTCCACACAGTCATTATTGCAACTGACTACTGAAGTACAGTAGCTATCAGAAATCTGTTTGCCTACATCCTCCCTAGATGTCGCTACTGTCGGCTTAGATTTAGTCATCATTTACGCAAAAAACATAATCTGATAAAAACACATTATGTAAAATACATGTAGCAGACTTTTGAAATTGGTAACTATCATAGAAATCAATTGTGGTACATTAAAAGACGAATACAGTTACCCATATACAATTATTAAAGAGAAATATATGAATAGAATAGGACCGATCCTTTTTATGGTGAATTTACGGTCAATTAATATACGTATTACATTGCCTGTAGCAACCTATAAATTACCTAGGAAAGATAAAATGTCTATATGACAGCTGTAAAAAGGACAGATCAGACTGGAATAAAAAACATTTGACAGTATTGGATCACTGTTTGTATACGCGACCATGTCACAGTTGGCGAAACAAGTGAGGTATCTTAGGTGGTCGATTCAGCTCACACACCCTTTCAGATGGTAGCACAGCAGAAACATTAGCGCCTACTAATGGCTGTTAAGAGTACACTATGTGTGCTATTAAATACTTGTAAGAATGTTTGTTATTAAAATTGCATAATGAAACTTCACTGATTATGAAAGCATAGCCTAACTATGTAATCGTCTGTATGCAAGCTGATCTCTCCGTGAGGGAAAAATACCATTAATAATTGAAAGTGGTCTTCTACCAAGATATAGAGGAAGTACTGTCGGTTTTGTCGTTTCGAGCCTTAATGCATGTGGGGAGCCAATAAGCAGTCGGTTTTCAACAGCGTCAGTGGTGTAAAGCAGTGAAAACCCGACTACCGTCATTAAATTTTCTCAGATGGAAGAATATAGACCATACTGAGCGTCGCTCCACGTCGTAGACGATGAATGTCAAATTGAACCGGGTGAGGAGACTAACTGTTGGAAAGCAACAAACTGTCGTGCTGAGATGGGAAGTTTCAAAGATATTCCAATTTGCTGACTGGCAGCTGAATGTCATTTTTCAGCTTTAATAAGGCAAGACCATTCATTTTTTCTTTTGGTTTTGTAGAGAGAGATCAGCTTTCTTTCTTTTTCCTTCTCACATTTGAAAAAGACAATTTTATCAGAATGCAGGGTGTATCAAAAATAATCATCCGATTTAGAAAAAAATCATAACTATTATGTGATTTGAGATATGTACATGAACAATGTAAACTCTCAAGTTTTAGATGGTTCCCGCTAGGTAAGCAGTATGCGCCCACTTGATTTCTAGTAAAAATGGTGTCGAGACAACAAAACACGTTCTGTTTTCTAGTTTTGAGCAGTGCGGGTCAGTAATAACTGTTCAGCGTGCCTTTTTTATGACTTTCGTACTAGGTATGGTGTGGATCCTCCACGGCACATTATACGATGGTATGAACAATTCCGAAAAACACGTTGTTTGCGAAAAGGCAAATCGCCGAACCGTCCCCGAGTGTCTGACACAGACGTCGAACGCATCTGCCATAGTTTCACAAGAAGTCTGCAGAAATCAGTTCGTCTTGCAGCTCGACAGCTCAACATGTCCCCGATGTCCGTCTGGTGTGTGTTTCGTCGACGTTTACACATGAAACCATACAAATTCAGGTACTGAAAGCTCTTCGTGAAGGTGACAAATAACAACGTGCAGAGTTCTGTAATTTCGTTCTTGGCAAGATGGAGGATGACAGTTTTCCTCTACACTTAATGTTTAGTGACGAGGCAACATTCCATTTAAATAGAAACGTGAACCGTCATAATGTGAAAATATGGGGTACGGAGCAACCACATGGAATTATACAACATGAGAGGGACTCTCCAAAAATTAATGCGTTTTGTGCAGTTTCACAGGAAAAGGTGTATGCTCAATTTTTCTTTGCCAAGAACACTGTTACAGGAATCACATGTCTCGATGTGCTTGAGAACTTCCTTCTCTCACAGCTGGAGACTGATTCGAACGACTTTATGTACCAACAGGATGGGGCACCGCCACACTGTCATCTGGAAGTGCTGACGTTTTAAATCAAAGGATTACTGAACGATGGTTCGGTCGCACTGGACCAAATTATTCATTCAGCCTTACATTACTGGTCTCTAAGGTCACCGGACCTGACTGTGTGTGATTATTTCTTGGGGGGTTTATAAAAGACTCTATTTATGTGCCTCCGTTACCAACAACTGTGAACGAATTGAGACATCGCATAACAGCAGCTGTGGAAGCTGTAACTCAAGACATGCTCGCTGCAGTGTGGGAACAATTTGAATATCGCATTGACATAAGCCGTGCATCCCAAGGGGGACATATTGAACACCTATGAATAAGTACAGAAATTTTTGAGTTTCCCTTTAAAAAAAAAATTCAATGTATATGTTTATTAGTTTCAGAAATATAGACGTGCCAAATCGGATGATTCTGTTTGATACACCCTGTATTTCTAGTGATCTCAATCTGAATATTTCACCTAATTCTTTCCTTTTTTCATGCTGTTTAAGAAAAGTATTTTTAAGGTATATTTGCAATAATTTGACCTATGTGTTCACATCTCAGTAGTCGTTTCACTTACGTATTTTTAAACTGGTAACCAAAGTAAACATCAGCTTTGCTATTTCATGAGTAGTTGGAACTAAACCACGAGAGATACAAACTACAGGAGTGTTCTGTTGAATACCGTAGTAGAAGAAATGCTTGTATCAGTTGTTACTTCACGAACTATTTGTGTTGAAACTATCAGCTGATTTAGTCATGCTAGTAATACATAAAAGTTTAAGTTTGCTAATGAGGAAAAATGTCTAGCACTAACATAAATAATATATATTATATATTGTGTATCACATTCATATAAATAATAGATATAGTTTTACCATCTTGGTTTTACTAGAGTAGAACAGCTGTACGAAAGTAAAATGTGGTAATCAATTATTTAATGCGCTAAACAAACATATGTTCTGTTGAGACTGGTGACCGACATTAAATGTAACAGGTTCACAGCTGGAATTTCGCAAGTTGTGTCGTACTAATCCCTGCCTCAATAAGAAGTACCAGCATTGTTATCTTGGGAGGAAAAGTATTCAGTTGAAGCATTACATACGTAGTTGTGAAAATATCAGTATTAGTGTGCTTTAGTAACAGCCATGTAACTCTGCGTTAAGTTCTTCGAAAAGACAGTAGCCTTGAAAGTGAAAAATGTAATGTTTCAGGCCACATTAGGTAATTTAAAACTTCTTACTTAAAGTGAACTTTAACTGGAAGTAACTGAGTTTGAGTTCAGTGTGTCGTATCAGATGACAATTCGTCTTTAGACATTTGCGGCCCAATGATAATTTAAAGTTAAATTCACTGTATAAGTGCTTGTTCTTTCTGACAGTGTGTTAATTTCAAATATATAATATATAGTTCATGCAGCGAATCTTCATAACTAGTGTGATTTCATTAGAGGTGGTCTGGTTTAAATCCAACCCATGGACATTACACAACGTAAATAATAAACCACATGACCGTTACAATATACTTGCGGAGGAGAATCGCTGCATAACTGTAGAAACACTGCTAAATGTTTTGAAGTTTAGCGTGGATCCATACACGCGGTATTGTACAGAGGAATACGGCATCGGATCGTTTGCGCTACATGAATACTGCTACCCTAGCACATCCTACATGAGCTTAGAGACCACATTATTCGATACCAGCACGACGGGAGACAATTTTTAGAGAGTACTGTGGCTATGGATGGAAAACTGTACGAGCATTTCCATCTGCCAACAAACAGGATGTTACGAATGGAGACATCAGTCTTCATTTAAGCCAAGCAAAGTGCAGTAATCTGCTGTAACAGGAGGTCAGACTGAGCCAGATTTTGGATTAGATACCCGTTGGGATCCTGGCGCCGACGAAAAAATTCTGCAATTAAACACTTTATACAGTTCTTTTTTTAATTTATTATTTCTACGGTTACCACCTATTTTTTTACAATTAATATTTCAATCAGTTCCCATTATGATCCTAAAATTACAACGCAACAATTTATTTGCTTTTAAGTTATAATGATTACATTCTACAACATGAAAATGTAGTGCCATACAACTTACAAATTGCTTATGAATGTACTAAAAATCACATGTTAAACGTTCATATTATTAATTATCAGAAGTTTTGTAATCGATTTCGAAACACAAGAACTAACAGTATTTCTGATACCAAACGTTTTGAATTTAATTTCATCTGACACTCCTATAACAAGGCTGATATTTATTAAAAATGTGTAACTTCAAAGTTTTTTAACCAACTAGTTAATGCTTATGATGTCCACAAAAGCTGTTAGCCAATGATCAGCCTGGCGAAGTTTTCCTTTTCTAGATAATTCTTTTCTGAATTGAACATTATTACCCTAAGAGATACAAAAACACCCAAGTTTGCCAAGGCAGTTTGGTCAGCAGCATCACACAGTATGTATTTCATCCGAAAACCTTACAGTTGAAACGTCCCCTTATGAAAATTATTGAATTACTGTGCTGATAAACCTCTTACATTATTTGATTTTCAAACAGCTGATCAGAACTGAATGTACTCAGACATTTCTCACTTTACTTATTCTGATCATCACTAAATTGACACACAATATTATTAGCGCAACGCAATCTGACTTTCAATAATCCTTACAAAAGAATGGCCCTGACTAACATTAACCTATACGTTTCACAAATCACTTACCTCACAAAAATCTTCGTTACTCGAACTACTGCAATACAGCGAGCGCCACTACTGCCAGCTAAATAAAAGATTCAAACTACTGAAGGCACTAACTACTGATAGGCATAGTTAGCAAATGAAAGATTTTGATAGAGAACAAGCAATGTATTTACCTTAATAGTGTTCAAAAGTCATTTTTTATATATATATATATATATATATATATATATATATATATATATATATATCAATCCATGATATCCAATATTACAAATTTACTCTTTCTGATGGACACACGTCCAGATCGTCCGCTCTCAAAATTCCGCCATCTCTCTCCCCACATCCACCACTGCTGGCGGCTCACCTCCAACTGCGCAACGCTATGCGCTGTTAACATCTAACTGCCCAACACTACAATGGCAAATGTTCCAACAATGACAACCAGCCACAGACTGCACACAGCACAGCCAGTGATTTTCATACAGAGTGCTACGTGGTGGTGGCGTTACCAATATAAGAACCTAAATAGCCTACTTACACATGATAGCACATGGAAAAGATATCTGGTTTATAATAAAGAAGGTAATATTTTCTATTACACGTTAGACCCACTTCCAAAAGTTATTTAACTTGTATGTAGCATCTGAAGTCTTCTAGGCAAACACGTGTATGAGACATGAAGTAGTCACGAAAGCAGCACGTAACAATTTTCAATAGGAACACGATTAAGGAAATTTAGAGAACCGGCGTTTGAAGCTGACTGTAGTACGGTCCTATTGCCGCCAACATACATTTCGCATAAGGACCCCGAAGTACGTAAAATTAGGGCTCATAAAGAGGCATATAAACAGTCTATTTTCCCTCACTCTGTCTGCGAGTAGAACACATAGGAAACGACTAGTAGTGGTACGGAGTACCCTCCGTCACGCATCATACGGTGGCTCGCGGAGTATGTATGTAGATGTAGATGTAGAACAGTTGTCTCGCTTTGGTACATATTTAATGATTAGTCGTCCATGCCATGAGAAAAATCCCTCTTTATAACGCAATTACAAAAGGGGTTGACAAAAAGGTGTGAAACGATTGAGCTCAATTTCTGACTGGAACATCTGACAGCTGAGCTGACCGTTTCGCAAGTACCACGCAAAGGACACCCAACCATTAAGACTGAGAAACGTGAAAGTCTCCCAAGTTTAAAGTTACGGACAGGCAAAGATTTTAAAAGAAAAGCCCTTTCGGAAGGGGAAATTCCTAGCAAACTCAATAAGGAGTTAAAGTGAGACAACTGTGAGACAGAGAGGTAGGAAAGGAAGGCAGCCGCCCTTAACGTGGAGGGCCAGCCAGCAACAAGTGCGCGCTGTGGATCTGGCCCTGGCCCTCGCGGCTGAGGTTTCTGCTGGCTCCGCGCAGCGCCGTCGATTGCGAGGCGCCTGCCACTTATGCAACGCCGCAGCGCACTCACGTGACACGGCTCCCGCTGCCACTGGGTCCAACATTACGTCAGTCGTTCGACTCAGGCGAGCAGTAAGACGTCCTGGTGTGCTACAGCACAGATTCGCACTGTTGAACCGGGAGAAAGTACACTCCTCGGTACAGCGATGGATTCTTTTGTTTGTTCCGGGAGGAGACCGAGTGGATACTACAACGCATGCAGTATTAGTTTACTTTATTACTATATAGATAAGAAGAATTGCTTAATTTGTACAGTCCACTTCCACAGTAATGTTATGAGTATTTATAGCTGACTCTGAACATGAACGTATCACTTGATACGGACAGAAAGAGGTATCTCACTCACAAGGGAATGATACAATCTGACATGTCGAAACTTATCCCGAAATTTTTCACACCGGAAGAATACACTGAACGAAATACACTCTCAAAATTTTAGCTGCTAAGGCGCCTAACAGATATTTGTAAAAAACTGTTAAAGTTACTCGTTTTTGCCGCACGGAGAACCACTTATAACAGCTGTTTGACAGTCCTTCCTGCGTAGTATGCGATCAGGTGAATAAGCAGATGCAGCCGTGACATGAGGTCGTAGCATTGCTTAGCGCGTAGTGTAAAGATCTCGCAAGTAAATTTTAAACACTGAACCATACCAAATGTGTCAAATTACTCAGTTTTTGAATAACTTGCAGTTCATGTCTACAGCTAAACTGTTGCACATGTAACTGTTACACAAGTGACTAAAAGAGAAAACAAACTGAAGGCCGTACGTGATCTTACAATACCGACGACTTCCCTCAATCTGGACTTTAATTTTTGACATTTAATATTTTATAAAAAGTTTTGTTGCAGTCAATTTTTTTGAATAATGTATTTTTTATAACGTATTTTTGTTAACAATGAAACATTCCCTGTAGTTGTCGTTAAGATGTAAAGTCTTTATTCGATGCGAAAACAAACTTTTACCTTACACACCACGCACACATGATAAAAGAAAAATTAATGCATTCAGGCATTTCACAGAAATTACTAGTTTTATTAAACAGGACTGCAACGCATTAAGAAACGGTCGTGGCCATTGTTCTGCATTTTGTGATGCATACCAAGCATACTTGATCAATTTCGTAAAATGTGGTGATGCAGGCTAATAGTATAGAAGTGACTAAAGGCTAACATTGTTGTTCTGCTGATAAAATTTAAGTGAAAAAAGCTAGCGAAAGTCATTTTGTACGAAAATTTTCTGAAAAATGCTTTATGCGGTTAAAAATTTTCATTGCGAAGAGACTGAATCACACGATAAGTTCCAGCTGTAATCCTCCTAAAGACAGAGGCCAAGACTCCAAAAAAAGGAATGTATATTTTTCTACAGTTGGTAAGAAACCGTTTTGGATGTAACATTGAAAAGTACTCTCTCCCGTTTTTTCAGGCTTTGCTACGTTCATTACAAGACTTTTGCAAGTATGCAGTTCCTTTTTTCTTATTTCCTCTTTCTTATAATGTTTCCACAATTTCTAATGAAATATCGAGATCGTTGGAATGAATGTCCAAGAAACTGACTTATAAATAACACCCGTATGAAGCTTTCAGGGGAAGTAGGTGATTTCAATTGCATATCATGTTCTTCATATTTCATCTTTGAAGGTTGAAAACAGTAACTGGATTCCACATTACTGTGAAACTCTGATATCTGCTCAAAGACAGATACTATTATAAAGCGTATACCACGAAATCTCAAAGAAAATTAATTCAGTATTATCTATATTGTTAACACTTAGAGGCACCGCAAAGGCAACTGATAATTGTTATGGATATTAAACGAGTTTCGAATTCAAGTGAACAGTAACTGTGGAGATTTGCGATAGAGAAACCATCACCAGAAACTTAAATTCGCTTTACAAATTAGGATCGCGTTGTGCAGTGTTATCTGCGTGCCGTCCACCAAGGATACATCCACGCCGTGCGTGGTGCATGCGCTGTCTGCTACATCTACAGAAGGGCTGTACATTTCTCCAGCTACCTGGCGAGATATGAATTTGGTAAATTTGAAATACTTACACTCTGTCTTAGCAGTTCTTTCGCGATATTCTCCCCGTTTGAAGAATTTCAGGTCAGGTTTTGACGTATCAGATTGGAGAGTTCCCTTGGCTGAATACATTTAACAATAACTTTCACACAGTGTTCTACTTAATACACTGACACACAGCTGGCTTGCTAGAAGACGTCGCTCATAGAAAGGAAACAGAAGCAACCCGATGAACTGAATACTTATATTATTTATATCGTCTTGTGGTGGAATTTTGGAACACATACTGTGCTCCAACATTATGGAATACATCAGAAAAAAGATCTATTTGCATATAACCAGAATGGATTCAGCAAATATTCTTCTTGTGAAACAAGCCTGGCTTTTTAGGGGACAGAGGATGTTCAGAAGTAATTGACGCAGCTCCTCACAGGCAGTTCCTAAGCAAGTTGTATGCCTATAATCATCTCTGTTGTGCTACTGAATTCGCGGTTTCCTGTCAGAAATGTTATTCCGTATGACATCAGAGAGTGAAAGTATGCTAAACATGTTAGTTTCGTAATTTTATATCCTCAAAATTAGCAATTGTTCTGATTGCAAAAGTTGCTAAACCTAATCACTTTAGGAAGTCCAAAATAAGAATTTTCCAATTTTGATTCTCATCTATATTATGTACACCCAAAAACTTAGTAGGCTCCACCCTGGCTACTGACTTCACTTGATGTGTTATAGTTATTGAAGGAACCTTACTACTTGCAGTAGAAAATTGGATGTACTTTTTTTTCAAAGTTCGGAGTAAGTCGGTTCACAGGAAACCAATCAGTAACTTATCCAAAGACATTATTTGTATCATTTTCTATTGGAGTTTCTTTTACTGGATTAATGATGATGTTTTTATCATCAGCAGACAATGTCAGTTTAACCTTTTCTTTCAGATAGGAGGGGAGGTCACTCACATATATCAAGAACAGAAAGGGACCCATTATCGAACACCGTAGAACACCTGATGTAATTTCACCACAGTTAAATGAAGTAAGAAACTTCCTTAAATCACTTAAACCACATAAAGGTATTTTTGCTTCCTTCTCTGTAGATACAACTTAAAACACTCAAAAATGGTTCAAATGGCTCTGAGCATGATGGGACTTAGCTTCTGAGGTCATCAGTCCCCTAGAAATTAGAACTACTTAAACCTAACTAACCTAAGGACATCACACACATCCATGCCCGAGGGAGGATTCGAACCTGGGACCGTAGCGGTCGCGCGGTTCCAGACTGTAGCGCCTAGAACCACTCGGCCACACCGGCCAGCCTTAAAACACTCATTTGTTGTTCCATTTATACCACAGAATTGTAATTTTTGTAACGTAATGGTCTGATTCACACAATCAAATGATTTGGATAAATGGCAGAAAATTAGTATTAGTGACATTTTACTATTTAAAGACTATTATGTAGGCCGTGAAATTTTATGTTGCTGTTTCAGTAGAACAGCATTTTTGAAATCCAAGCAGTGATTTACTAAGTATCCCATTACTGTTGAGATGGCGAACCACTCTATCGTACACTACTTTCTCAACAATCTTTGAAAATGTTGTAAGCAAGGACACTGGCCTGTAATTATTGACATCTGTGCTGTTCCCTTTTTTTGTAGAGAGGCTTAACAATGGCATATTTTAACCTGTCTGGGAAAATAGCTTAGTGATGAAATGCAGATGTGGCTCAGAACGTCAGCTGTAACAGCTCCATATTGGTTTAATATCTTGTTAGAGATGTCATCTACTCCAACAGAACATATATTTTTCAAAGATTTAATGATTTTCTTTGTTTTACAACAGTTGTTTGATGAAAATTAATCTGACAAGGATTTCTCAAGACTGACTCTTCCATGTACTGCTTGGCTTTTTTTTTTTTTTAATTGTTCTTACCAATTTCTTCACATACACTTAAGAAATGGTTGTTTATTACATTAGCTATTTGTGTACTGTTGGTTAAGATGGTCTCATTCTCTTTAATAGTAATACAACCTACCCCAGTAGTTACTTTTCCTGTCTCTCTTCTAACAACATTCCATATTGATTTGAGTTTTTTGCCCAAGTTGTTAATTTCATCTATAATATACATATGTTTCTATTTACTCATAATTTTCTCAGTATGTTACAATAATTTTTTATAGTGTAAAGTTACTTCTGGGTCTTTACTAATTCTTGCTGTCTCATAAAATTTTCTTTTTCTTTCTGAAGACACTTTAATACCTGTAGTAACCCAAGGTTTCTTTGAAAACTGTATGGTGCTACATTTAGTAATTTTTTTGAGGCAACAGTGTTCAAAAAGGGCTGTAAATTCATCAAGAAATGTGTTGCACTTATTATTAGCATTTCGCTCATTACATATATATATATATCCCCAACCAACATTTCTTAAACTTTCTTGGAAGTGCTCTATAGGTACTATGTTCACCAGCCTTACACTTTTACTTAATAGATTCTGAAGTATACATTCCGCTAGGTTTTGTAAGTTAATCAGTTGTGCTTCATGGTCTGATACTCCATTTATCACAGTGAACGCATGTGTCAGTTTTACATCCTCTTGCTGTACAAATAAATTATCCATTAGAGTGCTACTGTCTTGAGCATATGTGTAGGGAAGTTGATCACTGATTGTAAGTAATATGTCTCTAATAACACTTGCAGTTCCTTTCCCTATCAGAATTGCTTAGGAAGTCTACATGAAATCACCACAGATTAATAACTTCTTGATTTTGTCTGACAGACAGCATAATAGGTTGTCAAACTTTTTTGTGAATAGCTCTGTGTCTCCTAATGGGGACCTGTACACTGTTGCTAATATCAACATTACATTATCTAGTCATAGTTCACATGCACAAACTGCAAAGAGCTGGTTCATTTATTTATGAACAAACCTTTATTTGTAATTACCGTGAATGGTGTACAGAATATTTATAACATTTCTTTATTTAAATTTTGTTTTAATATAGTAGTTTAGTGTGAGAAAAGGTTTAGTTGAGTCAATCATAACTGTAGAATTTAAGAACGACGTATTGTTGGTATGGACGGCCTTCAGTCAATGGAAAAGCACACAGTGGAGGAAAGGTACTGAAATCAAGTGGATACTGACACTTTTTCAAGTGAAAAGCTCAAGGGAGCAATTCAGGGCACTTTTCGAGCAGATCTTGAAAGAGATAATTTTTGTTGAGTTCTTGAAGAAGGCAAACCTGCCAATGATATAGCGCGTTTTTTGTCCTAGTGTATTCTGTATGGTGATCGGCAGCTACAATACTCTTTTTCTGATTTCATTACAGAATTGGGAATAGACAGAATATTTTTCTACTCGTTATCTCAGTTGCGGTAATTTGTAAATCCTCATGTGAAACTCTGAACTATTTTGAGCTGGAAAATATTTCAGGTATTGCGATCACGAAATGGACTTAATTTTCGCTAGTCTTGGATGCCTGTTTAGCGTGTTTAGCTAGCTAGCATCCTCCCAACGCTCTCAACGTAACTTTATTGTACTTTTAAAGGTTATTTTCTTTCTGTATTTTAACTGTATATCGTAGGACCTTTATTTAACATAATTCTCTGTCCTGTATATCAATTACAGACGTTAGAATAAAAACCTTTTTATTAAATTATTCATTTATTTCTTCTAATATTCCAGTGTATTTTATTAATTCGCAATTCTAGCCAATTCATAGACTATTTGACTGTAGGACCACAGCTACAGTTTATCATTTGCAGCGAATTAGCTGCTGGGCATGAAAACAGATATGCACAGCTTGGCTCTATGACAACAACGAGCTGTTCCTTTTAGACAGAGCTGTTCATAGCCCAAATACCTAAGGTGCGAGCAATCATCATATGAAGGTGCAACTGGTTGCTCATACAGGATGCCGTTTACAGGGCAACTACTTAGCAGAAAACCACTAGGAACGTCGTAAAATAAAGATATTAGAGCTAGGTATTTATAACATTAATGGAAAGCTTGAAGAAAATAAAACATTATAAAAACATCACCCACAAAGAAAGAGTGTAGATCATACTGTACCAGCCAATAAGAAGACGGGATGTAGGAAGACTGGGAACGACGTGTCAGTGAAAAGTGATGACGGAATAGGCACAAGAAAAGTGCCTATACCTTGAAGTGCAGAAGAAGAAGATGATGATGATGAAGGAATGAGCACAAGAGACCACCATAAGCAGTTTCAGTCATTTTCTATAGTTTGTGTTCTTGCTAGAGTTGAGGTAGTGTTTTGTGCATCACTTACAGATATTTCGAGTTCTGTATGTTCAAGTACTGTCTAATATATTAAAGCTATTTGGAATACATTGTTAATTTTTCAGTTACAGAATTTTATAGCAAGCAAAATTCTACATTTCTTAAAGCTAGTGATATAATGTGTGTCAATAAAACCATAACTCGTCGCCTGTGGACCATCTTGTACATTGGAACAGAAGAAGGCATTTTACCGTGCAACATGGGATATTTACAAATTAACTGAGTTTAGTTAACATGCTAACAATTTTATCTGTCGTGAAAATCGAAATTTGTGTTAGTTTCCTATAGCTGTTTCTAAATATCCTTAATTTGTAACTAGTTTTTGATAACACTTGTCCTCAATTTGATCGCATTTTCTGATTATTGGTGTGTAGTACAGTAATAATGTAACAGCTAGACGACTAATTATCATGTACATCTACTTCTGCATGATTACTCTGTAATTCACAATAAAGTTCCTTGCAGGGGCATCAAACAGCCACCATGAAGCTATTTCTCTACCATTGCGCTCTTGATTTCTTTTATTTTTTCTGGTGATTATTTCTTCCTATGTAGCTGGGCTCTAACAAAATATTTTCACACTTTGAGGAGAAAAATGGCGATTGAAGTTTTATTAAAAGATCCTGTCGCAAAGAAAAACACCTTTGTTTTAACGATTACCATTCCAATTTGTATAGCATATCCGTAGAACTCTCTCCCTCATTTCGCGATAATACATAAACAAGCTGCCCTTCCTTGGACTTTTTCGAAGTCTTCCGTCAATCCTATCTGATGCAAATCCCACACTCCACAGGAATATTCCAGAAAAGAGCAGACAAGCGTAGCGTAAGTAGTGTCTTTAGCAAAACTGTTGCATTTCTATATGCTATGCCAATAAATCGCAGTCCTTGGTTCGTTTTCCCCCGCGACATTTTCTATGTGATCGTTCCAATTTAACACTTTCGTGGCGATCTACTGGTGATTTATGTAACCCTGAGTCTGCCTTTTTTTAACTTAAACTGATCCTAAATGATTCAACAATTTAACATGCACTATGAAAAAAAGTAATACTACCTTCTCAGTATAATTTTGGCGTCACGCCACAGCGGCATGCGCAGGCCGCCAAGATAAACAGTGGCGTTATGGTAGGCAAATCCGCGTAACAGACAACCAGCAGGGAACCTCTGCTATATCGGAAATTGTTGTTTTCCAGTTTTCATTCATATTTTGAAAGATGTATTTCACATTTTGATCTATTTTATAACTTTACTAATTTTTATTGACGTTTATGTAGATGGTATAATTCTCTATTCACACTGAGACATAAGTTCTAGAAAATTGGAGACAAATAACAATCGATAGAAAGAATCTATTTACTATAGATCGGAATAGTTATACATAAAAACAATTGCAAATACATAAAAACGGACAATCATTTAAATAAACTAAACTTTCACTTCTGTGTGTATATCTATAGTCAAAACAGACCAAAATTTCAAAACTTGAATGAGTGTACCCCCTACCAGAATTATAAAGTATTGACCATATATACGTAATTTACCTAAACGTATAAGAATAAAGAAACAGAATTATAAAATAGCACATGCAATATGCTAAAGTTACAATAATAAAAAAATAATACATATGTAATACTCCCTAAATCAGGGAGAAAGACAAAACACTAAACGGTGAACATTGAGGGCAAAAAAAATTGAGTCTATTCTTGTTTTCTTCCTGTCCATATAATTTTTATACCTCTTACGACGCGCCCTTCCACCTGGAGTATTTTTCATCTGTTCTGCCAGGTGAATTTGCGTGGCTGGTCCGTTTGCTGCAGGGTCTTCTTGTTCCGGGAGCAAATTGAAACTATGGCTAACTGGAGATCGTGAAGGTCGATTCGTTTCTGTCGCACACTTCAGGTATAAATAAAGTGCATTTGCCAATTTGAGATGGAACGCGTGAGGTCGAACCTTCTCAGCATCTCAGCGTCTTGTGAGATATGGGATAATATGCAAGAATTTGATCGTTACCGTCAACGGCTTTCATATATTTATTGAACTGGGCAATCATTTTTGGTTTCTTGGTGGGGATTTCACGGCTAGTTCTAGTGTCTACCAGTTCGCCTCCGAATTCACTGGATATGGTCGCACTTCCCATTTATCCTTTCATTTACAAACACTTACGCAATATTCGTTGAAACGAGAAATTGACTCTCCTTTTTACAATTTTATCCCAACATTTCATTGAGGATTACCCTTCCGTTTGGAGCGAAGAGTAGCAGTGCGGAAGCATTTTTTTGCAAGTAGTTCATTGGCGATGGAGACACATTATAATAATTGTCCATAAACAAACTGTACCCAACATCAGTTTTACGCTCCATCATTTTCCTAACCACTTTTGAAGCGTGAGCTTTCCCTACTACTATAGAGTCCTCAGAGCTTCTGAATAAGTGGAATTTATTTACGAGCCTATTGGGATTAGCTAACATGTACAATTTCATCCCACATTTGTGGCGCTTCCTCTGCACGTATTGGCGAAATCTCACCTTTCCCCTCCAACAGACCATCAACTCATCCATCGAGAGGTTTTTCCCCATATAATAGATTTTTCTCTATGGTGTTATTTAAATGGTCTATCACCTGCAGAATTTTTTCAATAGATCGTATTCTAGGTAATTTCTGGCAAAATTTAGGCATTTCTTCAGTACAAGACACCTATCTCTGCTTATATATTTAGTGATGATCAATCTAAATAGGTAGTGCGTTTTCCAATAGTCCTTCACCGTATTCATATGCGCGAGCCCCGTACAAAATGTTATGCCCAAATATGTTTTTATTTCTTCGTTGCTGGTATATTTCCAAGAATGTATATTGGCGAGCTCGTTTTCACTGCCAAAAAACATTTCCAAGGTATTAATATTTGTCTCTTCCACCATTAGTTCCAAGATGCTTTAGATAAATAGCAAGAAGGAAAATGATGTTGAGTAGTAAGAGAGAGGACTCCAAAAGTCCTGGAGAACCAGTAAAAGGTATCTGTTGCCTATTATCTGGTGGTTTCTCACTCCAATTGTCTTCACACAGCTTTGTCGCCGTAAGACTTCGGTGTGTGACGTCCAGAAGGAACTGTTAATTTATCAACATTAACCCTTTCTGAACCAGAAGAAAAGTTATTATCAAAAGCCCATCAATACGCTCCAGGCATGATAACAGAACCTCAAGTGTTAGACAATCTAAGGGTAGATCTGGAACCAGCCCTACAGAAAGATGTGGTAACGAAAGTGCAGTGTGTAGAAGAAATCAAGTAGGCACAGAAACAACAACAACAACAACAAGCACAATATCGGATGAACAATGAGTTCCTAGTCATGATGGAACTTATAACTAATATTGAAAACAGTAATGTGATTGTGACTAGGGCAGATAAAGGTTGGACTGTAGTGCAGTTAAATAAAACAGATTATACACGCAAAGTAAAGGATTTTTTCCAATCAGTGCAGCTACAAAAACTACAGAGAGACCCAAAAGCTAGTTACAGTGATCAGGCTAAGCGGGCAGTAAACAAGTGCTGCAATATCTTTTCTGAATATCCCTGTAAGAGCATGCTGCAAATGAACCTTAGGGTACCACAGCTGTATGGTTTATCGAAGCTCCACAAACCAAAAGTGCCAATCCGTCCTGTGGTATCTGCAGTACAAGCTCCAGTACACAAGATTGCCAGGAGAAACAAACACCATCTTGAAGCTGAACTTCAAAGGAAAATGGAAATGATCGTATGGTGTTGTTGGCCAGGAGGCCCCATTCGGGGGAGTTGGGCCGTCGTATTGCAAGTCCTTTTTAGAAATATAGTATTAAGAACAGTTTAGATTTAGTTGACAAGTTAACGGATGTTAAGGTTTCAACAAATGGAAAATTAGTCCCTTTTGATGTGCATCACTTGTTCACATTTATTTCAGTGAAAGACTGTACAGATATTGTATCACAATCATTGTATTCACATAACATAAACCCAGAAGAGCAGCTGAGCATTGTTAGTACAGCGAAAATTTGTTTAAACCAAAATTATTTCTGCTTTCAATGGAGCTATTATCGGCAAGCATATGGTCTGGCAATGGGCTCATCTTTATCCCACTTACTAGCAGGCATATTCATGGACAATTGGGACACTGGTTTTCTGAAGAGAGAACCACTGGCAAAACATGTTGTGTATTGGTAAAGATATGTAGTTGATATTCTTTGTATGTGGAAAGGTTCCAATAGACAACTCCATAAATTTGTGGAAAATATGAACCAGTGGCACACTAACACAAAGATCAGCATGGAGTTGGGTGGGTACCAGAAATTTCCTGGACATTAGGTTAAAGATAGAAGACAGAAACCATAAATTCAAAATTTACCGAAAAGATTCCTTCACTGATACTTTCATCCCAGCTTCCTCCCCACATAATACAACAAACATGCAGCATTCCATCACATGAGCGACAGTTTCATTTCTATCCCTATGTCACAAGAAGACTTTGACCAGGAACTTAACACAATAAAAACAATAGCCATAAATAATGAATTTGACCCCAATACCACTGATAAAATTTTAGGTAAAAAGATGAAGAAGCAAGCCAGGTCCCTACCGTCCCCAACGAAGACACAGACAAACAAGAAGCCAAATGGTGCAGATTACTTTTTATAGGGAAAACACCAAATAGCATAAGTAACATCTTGAAGGCAAGGGGTTTCTCTGTGTTCTGTTTTTCTATGCCCCTCAGACAATAGGTAGTTTCTTGTTCAATACAAAAGGAAAACAACCAGCTATCACAAAAAGTGGGGTTTATAAAATCACATGCCATGAATGTCAGTCTTGCTACATAGGACAGACGGGAGGTCAATCTGTACTAGGCTTAAAGAACACCACTGACACTGGAGACTGAAGAAGCCTGATTCTGCCTTTGCAGAACACTGCCTGAACAAGAACCGCAAATACACAATAGACGTACAAGTCCTACACACACACACACAGGAAAAGGGGGCGAAAGTCAACCAATTAGAAATTTTACAAATTAAAAAACAGAAAAGTATATCACCACACTTATTATTAAATGAACAAACCCATTTCAATTATTCACCTCTTTTAAATGAGATCACAACCCCAGGATAGAAGCAAAACTTTGGGCCCCAGTCCATCATAGTTAAAAATATCTTGGCTGATACATAACTTTAGTCTGGTCATTGTAGTATAATTGGTAAATGTGTAATAAGGCACGTAATTTGTTAAAAAATGGTCATTGAAATAATTGTACATTAAGCTACGGATCGATACCTTAAGAAGTTGAGATGATTATCTTTGCTTTGTCATCGTGTTTATCTGTGCATTACCATCTCTGGGAATCAGTAATGTACTTGAAAATGGGTTTATAACCCGAAACCTAGGTTGTGCAATAACATTAATAATAAATTGTGAAACAAGGCTAGAATTCGTGTTTGTTTAGCTGATTAGCGTTTTGTTTCTGGTTCGAAGTGATGAACCCATGCTTCATCACCTGCGACGATATTCGTCAAAAATTGTCAGTATCAGCCTTATGGCGCGCAAGCAGTATCGGACAGATGGTCGTTCTTCTTTGTGGTCTTTTGTTAGGCAGAGTGGAATCCAGGAGCTGGCCGGAGTGGCCGAGCGGTTCTAGGAGCCTTAGTCTGGAAGCGCGCGACCGCTACGGTCGGGGGTTCGAATCCTGCCTCGGTCATGGAAGTGTGTGATGTCCTTAGGTTAGTTAGGTTTAAGTAGTTCTAAGCTCTAGGGGACTGATGACCTCAGATGTTAAGTCCCATAGTGCTCAGAGCCATTTGAACCATTTGAACCGAGGAGGCACACATCTTTGACTACCTTAAATGATGGACGAGTCTGTCAGCACTGCCAACAGAGACGTTCAGTTGTGCAGCGAGGTGCTTGATTGTGATCCGTCACTAACCTCGAATGATGGTGTCCACAAGTTCTGACATTGTAGGAATCACAGTTGTGGACAGCCTGCCCGACAGATGTGCGCGACCTTGTTGTGATAATAACAGACGCCGTGACCAACGACTCACCGTGCTTTTGTTCACTGCCAGGTCTCCGTAGACATTTTGCAAGCGCCTACATATTTCTGAGACACTCTTGTTTTACGTCAAAAGAAAATGACAGCTTTCTGCTTGGAACGCACCTCCGTTGCAGACCCCATTTTGAAGGCTACATTAAGCGCCCCGACCTTCCGGAACTCAAAAATGTTCAAATGTGTGTGTAATCTTATGGGATTTAACTGGTACGGTCATCAGTCCCTCTGCTTACACACTACTAAATCTAAATTATCCTAAGGACAGACACACACAACCATACCCGAGGGAGGACTCGAACCTCCGCCCGGACCAGCCGCACAGTCCATGACTGCAGCGCCCTAGACCGCTCGGTTAATCCCGCGCGGCCTTTCGGAACTATACGAGCTGAAACGGGAATGTTCCGCGATGTCCCTCAACAATCTTTTTCAACCGAAATTAACAGGAAAAAATGTATTACTTATTGAATGCACTCTTAATTTCAGAAAAAGACTGCAGCCTGTAAAAAGCGAATGCCATCTCTTGAAACTAAATAAGAAAATTATTCACTTCTCTGATAGAGCTAGCTAGAGAACAGATGTGATGTATATGTACAGACATACGAATGGGTACTCTTTAAGAAAAAATGAATGATTTATGAGAAAGCGCTTCACAGACTGAACAAGTCAATAACGCGTTGGTTCACCTCTGACCCTTATCGAAGCAGTTATTGGCAGGCCGCTTTGGCAGACCGGTTCTAGGCGCTTCAGCACGGAACCACGCGGCTGCTACGGTCGCAGGTTCGAATCCTGCCACTGGCATGGATGTATGTGATGTTCTTAGGTTAGTCAGGTTTACATAGTTCTAAGCCTAGGGGACTAATGACCTCAGATGTTAAGTCCATAGTGCTTAGAGCCGTTTGAACCATTAATTTGAAGCAGTTATTCAGTTTAGCATTGACTGAAAGACCTGCTGGTTGTCCTCTTGAGGGATATCGTGACAAATCTTGTCCAATTGGCGCGTTAGATCAACAAAATCCCGACCTGATTGGAGGGCACTGCTCATAATACTCCAAACGTTCTCAGCTGGAAAGAGATCCAGTGACCTTACTGGAGAAGGCAGGATTTGGCAAGGACGAGGAAAAGCTGTAGAAACTCTTGGCGTGTGCGGCAGACATTGTCTTCCTGAAATATAAGCGCAGGATGGCTTGCCATGAAGGATAACAAATCGGGGTGTAGAATATCGTATACGTATCAATGTGTTCTAAGTGTGCTGCAGATGACACCCAAATATTTCTGCTATGAAATGACAACCCAGAGCATCACTTCAGGTTGTCGGGACATACGGCGGGCGACTACCAGGTACATATGTCACTGCTGTCCAGGACGTCTCCAGACACGTATACGACCTGGACTCACATTGGCTGGAGTAGAATTGCCTTCAGTGATGAGTCCCAATTCGAACTGAATCCTGATGAACAGCACAGATGCGTCTGGAGACAGCCCGGAAAGCGGTGACTGTCGCCCACTATACGGACCGACACCAAGGAGTGATATACTGAGGTGCCATTTATTTTCATAGCAGAGCCAATTTGATTGTCATCTGAGGTATCCTTGCAGCACAGCGGTAAGTCGACTATATTCTACGGCCTGTTTTGTTGCCCTTCATGGCAAGCCAGCGTTGGCTTACATTCCAGCTAGATAACACCGATGCACGCGGCCACAATTTCTGCTGCTTGTCTTCATCCTTACCAAATCCTTTCTTGGCCAGCGAGGTCACCAGATCTTTCCCCAGTTGAGGACGTTTGGAGCATTATGGGCAGCGATCTCAAACCTTCTTGAGATTTTTACGATCTAACGCGCCAGTT
This sequence comes from Schistocerca piceifrons, assembly GCF_021461385.2. Lineage (NCBI taxonomy): Eukaryota > Metazoa > Arthropoda > Insecta > Orthoptera > Acrididae > Schistocerca > Schistocerca piceifrons. The sequence goes on along the minus strand of NC_060145.1, from coordinate 208,111,539 downwards.
GGACGGAATTTGGCACGATATCCCTCAGGAGGACACCCAACGACACTATCAAACAACACCAAGCCGAATAATTGCTTGCATGAGGGCCAGAGGTGGACCATCAAGTTACTGACTTGCTCAATTTATGAAGCTCTTTCTCTTGAATTAACTATCCAATTTTTTCTGAAATTGTAATCATTTATTCGTCTGTATATGTACATCACACCTACCGAGTTTCATTCGAACAACTGCTTCGTCGTGTGTATTTTTTCTTGTCTTAGAGTGACTCAGTAGGCCACGATGCTGCTGCTGTTGAATTCCGAAAAGTGTTGGTAGATATTTTAATTTGTTATACGAGGCATAACACAATAAAGCCTCAAACAAACAACATTCAACTGCAATTTCTGGATGAGAAACGCAGCTTGTTCTTTCGTGATGCACACTAACTGTTCAAAACATTCCTATGTAAAGCGAAATACCACTACTGGCCATAAAAATTGCTACACCAAGAAGAAATGCAGATGATAAACGGGTATTCATTGGACAAACATATTATACTAGAACTGACATGTGATTACATTTTCACGCAATTTGGGTGCATAGATCCTGAGAAATCAGAATCCAGAACAACCACCTCTGGCCGTAATAACGGCCTAGATACGTCTGGGCATTGAGTCAAACACAGCTTGGATGGCGTGTACAGGTACAGCTGCCCATGCAGCTTCAACACAATATCACAGTTCATCAAGACTAGTGACTAGCGTATTGCGACGAGCCAGTTGCTCGCCACCATTGACCAGATGTTTTCAGTTGGTGAGAGATCTGGAGAATGTGCTGCCCAGGGCAGCAGTTGAACATTTTCTATATCCAGAAAGGCCCGTACAGGACCTGCAACATGCCGTCGTGCATTATCCTGCTGAAATGTAGGGTTTCTCAGGGATCGAATGAAAGGTAGAGCCACGGGTCGTAACACATCTGAAATGTAACGTCCACTGTCCAAAGTCCCGTCAATGCGAACAAGAGGTGACCGAGACGTGTAACCAATGGTACCCCATACCATCATGCTGGATGATACGCCAGTATGGCTATGACGAATACACGCTTCCAATGTGTGTTCACCGCGATGTCGCCAAACACCGATGCTACAATCATGATGCTCTAAACAGAAACTGGATTCATCCGAAAAAAATGACGTTCTGCCATTCGTGCACCCAGGTTCGTCGTTGAGTACACAATCGCAGGCGCTCCTGTCTGTGATGCAGCCGTGGTCTCCGATCTGATAGTCCATGCTGCAGCATAAGTCGTCGAACTATTCGTGCAGATGGTTGTTTTCTTGCAAACGTCCCCATCTGTTGACTGAGGGATCGAGACGTGGCTGCACGATCCGTAACAGTCATGCCGATAAGATGCCTGTCATCTCGACTGCTAGTGATACGAGGCAGTTGGGATCCAGCACGGCGTTTCGTATTACCCTCCTGAACCCACCGATTCCATATTCTGCTTACAGTCATTGGATCTCGACCAACACGAGCAGCTACAATCCGACGCTTTATCAAACTGGGGAACGTGATGGTACGCATTTCTCCTCCTTTTACGAGGCATCACAACAACGTTTCACCAGGCAACGCCGGTCAACTGCTGTTTGTGTATGAGAAATCGGTTGGAAACTTTCCTCGTGTCAGCACGTTGTAGGTGTCGCCACCGGCGCCAACCTTGTGTGAATGCTCTGAAAAGCTAATCATTTGCATATCACAGCATCTTCTTCCTGTCGGTTAAATTTCGCGTCTGTAGCACGCCATCTTCGTGGTGTAGCAATTTTAATGGCCAGTAGTGTAGACCTTTAGGTGCAACGAGAGGTGGACCCGCTAGTATGAAAGGAGGCGCTGAGTGTATTGTCAGAAGAGGAGCAGTAACAGCAGTATGGATCAGGAAGCAGAGCTCAGTGACTTCGAACGTGGACCAATCACTGGATGTCATCCCAGTAACAGACCCACGAGGATCGTTTCAACCCCCTTAAAGCTGTCGAGATCGACTGCTTGTGGTGTGCCTGTGAAGTGGAAGAGCGAAGGAACAGCCACCAGCTAATTAAGATCAGGCAAACCTCTTGTAGCCTACTGGCAGACAGGGACCGTCGAGCATGGAGAACTGCGTGAAATCGGGAGAAGGACTCACCTTTGTGCGTCAAAGTGCTACTAACGGCCCAGGTAGCACAATGTGCGTTGGGAGTAAAAGTGAATGGTGTACAGTGACCTAGAAGCTCTTCATAAGCCACACATTTGTGTAGACAGTGCTAAGCGACGCTTCACATGGTGTAAAGAGTGACGTCATTGGACAGTGGATGACTAGAAGCAATTTGCCGTGATGAATCACAATACACACTGCACCCACCAGGTTAGCCGAGAGCGCTAATAGGCTGCTTTCTGGACTCGGGTAGGCGCATGCCAGCCAGCCTGGATGTGGTTTTTAGGCGGTTTTCCACACCCCAGTAGGTGAATACCAGGCTGGTCCCAACGTCCCGCCTCAGTTACACGATTTACAGACATTTGATTTACACTCGGCACAGACAGCTGGGGTACACTAATTCCGTCCTGGGGGGGTATGGGGTTGTGGCAGGAAGGGCATCCGGACACTCCTTAAAAATTAACAATCCCTAATTCATACTTAAGTCTGCCGACCCTGTGCAGTAGCAAAAAAAGAAGAAGACAATCACAATACACCTTGGGACAATCGGATGGAAAGCTTTGGGTTTGGGGAATGCCTGCAGTATATTATATGCAGTACCAACAGTGAAGTAGAACGGTGGTGATGGTGTTACACTATGGCAATGTTTTTCTTGGTTAGGGATTGGTTCCATTATTGCACTTAAGAAACCACTAAATTCTGATTGGTTTGAACACATCTTCGAGTAATATGTGCTGCGTGCAGTAGGAGAACAGTTCGGAGACGATGACTATATTTGCATGACAGCGCACCCTGTCATAAGACAGTACCTTGAGGTATTGTTTTGTGGCGAATAGCATTCCTGAAGTCGACTGGCTTGTCCACATCCCAGTCTGAGACCAACGGAACACGTTTGGGAGGAGTTACTTCAACTTTTTCCCATGCCCCAGCGTCCAACATCACTGCCTGCTCTGGTTTCGACTCTTGAAGAACAGGCTGCCATCCTTCCACAGACATTGAGACGCCTCACTTACAGTGTTCTCAACAAATTTCAAGCCGAAACTTCCTGGCAGATTAAAACTGTGTGCCCGACCGAGACTCGAACTCGGGACCTTTGCCCTTCGCGGACAAGTGCTCTACCATCTGAGCTACCGAAGCACAACTCACGCCCGGTACTCACACCTTTACTTCTGCCAGTACCTCGTCTCCTACCTTCCAAACTTTACAGAAGCTCTCCTGCGAACCTTGCAGAACTAGCACTCCTGAAAGAAAGTGAAAATCTCATTCTGGAAACATCCCCCAGGCTGTGGCTAAGCCATGTCTCCGCAATATCCTTTCTTTCAGGAGTGCTAGTTCTGCAAGGTTCGCAGGAGAGCTTCTGTAAAGTTTGGAAGGTAGGAGACGAGGTACTGGCAGAAGTAAAGTTGTGAGTACCGGCCGTGAGTCGTGCTTCGGTAGCTCAGATGGTAGAGCACTTGCCCGCGAAAGGCAAAGGTCCCGAGTTCGAGTCTCGGTCGGGCACACAGTTTTAATCTGCCAGGAAGTTTCATATCAGCGCACACTCCGCTGCAGAGTGAAAATCTCATTCTGGAAATTTCAAGCCGTTATAAATGCGAAGGTAGGACAAAGCCCGTATTTATGCCTACTAATAGGTCTCTGCATACTTTTTATCAGATATGAGGAGCGTTCATTAAGTAAAGCAACGCATTTTTTTTCTGAAAGCCGGTTGCTTTTACTCAGGTTTTCAATACTTCATGTTTATGTCCATTCTTTTTGGTACAAAACCCTGTTTTTCAGTACAATCGTCGGTCAATGCGACGGCCTTACACCACCTTACTGGGAGTGTTTTACTACCGCACGCCACCACGCTGCTGGTCGACTTCGGAGCTAACGTCTGGTTGCTTCAATAACCTCCACATTATCTACGTACTACTCCTCGTGGATTGCATCCTTCATTGGACCAAGCAGATGGAAGTCGGAAGGTGCAAAATCCGGGGTGTAGTGTGGATGAGGAAGAACAGTCCAATGAAGATTTGCCAACTTAAGCTTCTCTCGGGTGCCCAGACTTGTTTGGGGCCTTGCATTGTTGCGGTGAAGTAGAAGTTCGTTTGCATTTTTGCGGGGACAAATACTCACTTTTGAATACTGCAGGAGTCGCAGCTGTTTGCGGCCGGGCGGTACGCGGGAGATCGGAGAGGATTGCACGATCTTGTTGCGATGATGATACACGCCTCACCAACCGACTCGCCGTGCTCCCGTTTACTGCCAAGTCCCCACAGACATTCTGCAGGAGCCTGTGCATATCTCCGCTGCTCTGCTCTGCTGTTCCGCCAAAAGAGAGACAGTGCCGCTCTCTACGTGGAACGCACCTCAGTTACTGGAGCCATATCGAAGGCTGCGTTTAGCGCCGCCACCTATCGGAATTATACGGGCTGGAACGAGGGTATTCTGCGATGTCCCACAACAAATTCCGCATTTTTTCATCCGAAACTGGCCGAGAAAAAAATTTGTTGCAATATTACTGATTGACCGTCCCTCCTAGTGTAGACTATGCTAGCGTCGTTACTGGTACCTACGTATTTTGTGCACTGTATTGCAACTTCTGTAGCCAGTAGTGTGTTTAGATCAAGGCACGCGTTCTTTCGGAAGGCGCGTTTCTGTTGTTTTATCTCGGACTTCAAGTGGTCCCCTCGGGGAACAGTAGCAGCCTCGTGCACAATCAATTAAACCTCTCTCTTCCAGGCCGACTTGTGGAAGCTGCACAGCCCCATAGCGACCATTGGTTCCTAATCTCAAAGCACTCAGTCTAGCGTCCCGCGCCGTCTGTGTAATTTTGTGCGTATAGGTCCGGAACACTCCGTATAAATCTGCGCAAACTACGTTCGTGTTGACGCAGCTCTGCGGACACGAGTGGGTCGGTAATCTGGCGTCAGCTTTATGTGGCCACAGAAGTTACTCGCCGGAGCTGAAGCCAGACGCTGGGCATCGATTCCGGGCCGGGCACGCCGCTTTAATCTGACGCAGCGCAGCGGCGGCCGGACCGGCCCGAATCCGGCGCATTCTCCTCTGATGGCTGCGCCGCTCCATTCAACAGCGGAATATTAATAAACGCCACGCCGTGGAGATGAAATATGCAAGGGCGTCTCGCGCCACCGTATAGCGACGCAGTCAAATGAATGCACACTAAATACTGCAGCCTAGAATCCGGATGCGTGTGTCCGGGGAGCAGGGGTGGCATAGTTTGGGGGGGGGGGGGAGGGAGAGGGGAGGCAGGAGGTGTTTTGACACGTGCTCATCACTTCTGACTGCTTTGATGCGACCCTCTATAATTTCCGCTCTTCTGGTAAAAAGGAAATACATGATTTCCGCCGGCCACTGTGAGCGAGCGGTTCTAGGCGTTTCAGTCCGGAACCGCGCTGCTTCTACGGTCACAGGTTCGAATCCTGCATCGGGCATGGATGTGTGTGTTGTCCTTAAATTAGTTAGGTTTAAGCAGTTCTAAGTCTAGGGGACTGATGACCTCAGATGTTAAGTCACATAGTTCTTAGAGTCACTTGAGCACGATTTCCATAAATGTTTACCCAGATAACAAAACACTGTAATTATTTACTGTATACAGTAAATGAAACACGCATTATACCACCTACGCCTCTACTCACTAAGTTATGAACTTTACATAAACATTTAATACAGGTAATACACTTCAAGATGTACATCCTGGTAATACACAAAATATCAAGTCGATATTCAATCTCTTGGCACACGTTCTGCAACATGTCTAGAGCCATTCCAGTGACATCTCTGACGCATTGTTCAAAAAAATTGCTGTGAGCACTATGGGACTTAACTGCTGTGGTCATCAGTCCCATAGACTTAGAACTACTTAAACCTAACTAACCTAAGGACAGCATACACATCCATGCCCGAGGCAGGATTCGAACCTGCGACCGTAGCGATCGCGTGGTTCCAGACTGTAGCGCCAAGAACCGTTCGGCCACTCCGGCCGGCGATGCGTTGTTGCAATGTCACAATACCACGAACTGCTGTTTCGAACACAATATCTTTCACACACACCCAAAGGAAGAAATCTAAGGAGGTAATGTCAGGTGATCTCGGGGACCACGCAATTGCGCCGACTCTTCCAATCCACCTGTTGGAGGAGGTTTCATTAAGAAGGTCGCGGACTTCTAAAGCCCAACGAACGGGAACACCATCTTGCTGAAAGATGATAGTGTCTTGCATATCCTGTAGCCTGGGAATGGCGTGATTCACCAACATGTCTAGGTAAACATATCCACTTACATTGCTTTGAAGAAGAAAAATGGGCCAACCACACATTAACCCACACCACACATTAAACTTTGTACTGTCCCTAGTGTGTTCTCATACGACATGAGGATTTTATGATCTCTATATCAGGACATTATGACGCCTATGACGGAAAAACACACACGCTTCAAGAAATCATTGTCTTCATCCACACGGTTCATCACGTCCACTGCAAATTGTTCACGTTTTGAGCGGACATCTGGTTGTAATGCCTGAACAATTTGGACCGTGTACGCATACAAATTAAGATGTTTGAGCCGGCCGGAGTGGCCGTGCGGTTCTAGGCGCTACAGTCTGGAACCGAGGATGTGTGTGATGTCCTTAGGTTAGTAAGGTTTAATTAGTTCTAAGTTCTAGGCGACTGATGACCTCAGAAGTTAAGTCGCAGAGTTCTCGGAGCCATTTGAACCATTTTTTTAAGATGTTTGCGAATCGCTTTGTGTACTGTACGCTTTGGCTCTTGAAGCTCCTGCGGTTCTTGTCCAACCAATTTCTGTGGCGACCTCGTGAATTCAGGGTGAACTAGCTGCACAGTCTCCTACGAAAATAGATGGTCTGCCGCTATTTGTCCGTTTCTGAACCCACCCTGTTTCTAATAAAGTTTGCATCCATATCCTGATTAGCTTGACATCAGCACAGTAATCGGTAGCGCCCCCTATGGTGTCGGGAGTGTTGAATGAGTCACAGTTGTACAGAAACTTCATGGGTTCACCAGTAGACCTGTATCAAAAACCATACTTTACCATCATAAATACAATTAATATTTAATCTGAAGTCAGGGTAAACATTTATGGACAACCAGTATTTATATTTTTATATTTGATGACGAACCATCAAGGACTGAGCTAGTAAATTCCTGCTACATACTGTGGAAGAACGTATGTTAGAGGTACAAAATGGTTTTAGAAAAGGCAGAGCACGGACTGACTGTATTTTCGATTTGGTGCAAGTAACTGAGGAAAGAAGGGAATTTAGAGTGTCAATTTATCGTGTTTTTATGGACTATGAAAAGGCGTTTGACAAGGTAAAGCGGAAAATGTTGTGGGAGTCATTAAAGAAATTGGGAGCTCCAGCACATCTGATTACGGCAATCCAGTCATTGTACAAAAATAATAAAATAAGGATCCGTACTGTGAGGAATGGAACGGAATCTCCCGATAGCAATATTGTTACCCACCATTTTTTATGTTTGTGCTGACGACATCATTCTTAAATGGCTGATTTTATTAAATGACACATTAAGAAGTGATAATTTTAATTTTGTGACGATACTATTTGCTGAAGGAAAGGTTCAAATTTCAATACACAAATTGAGCCAAGTCGCCGCTAAACTTGGAATGAGAATCTCGGCAAATAAAACAAAAGTGATGGTATTTCAAGGCTTGGAACCCGAAAGGACCAATATTGTTGTAGATGGACAAATGATTGAACAATTAAGAGAATTTAAATATTTAGGGTACAATTTTAAATTTCCCAAGACTGATGGTGTAGAGCTAAATTGGCAAGATTCAGACATTTCTGTGGAATCACACAACACAGTACAACGTAACGTAGGGAAAATACATTAATTAAACTGTACAAAGTAATAGCGTTACCTTTGTTGCAGTAGGATAGCTAAAGCTGGACCGTAACATCTGATAAATTACGATAATTCCAATCATCAGAGATGAAATTCCTCCGCTTTGTATCGGGGTGTTTATTGTTGGAAGACGAAAGAAATATCGACATTAGACAAGAAGTAAATGTTGGACCTATTACAAATACAGTTGAAAAATACCGACTGAATTGGAAAGATTAGGTCCAACGTATATGTAATGATAGAATAACTAAAACGGCAATACAACATTACCTAACCGGAAAGAGGGACGTTAGACGTCCCATAAAGAGATGCCGTAAACATCTCGAAGATGAGGATGATGATGATGACGACGACGACGACGAACTAGCTTCAGTTGTACAAATTTATTCCCGTAATTCAACTTATCCGTAATAGGTATAGATAACCCATATATCTAAAGCGTTATATGAATATTTGTGCAGGGCTGGGACTCGAACACGTACTTACCGGTTATCGCGAGCGGTAGCAGCCTTACTACTTAGGCTATGCTAAGAATCTCCCTGGACCGACACAAAGTTCCCTAAGTCACACACCTATCTATTTCTTCTCATACATTATTAATTCATTTATCCACACTCATACATCTCGCGATTCTCGTGGAGGTTATCATAATCAAGACAGTGAGAAGTCGTAGATTATCATTGTCATTTTCGTCAGAGGCCGGTTTTCGCCTCAAATATAAGAGTGCTATTCGGAACGTAATGAACGATCGGTCATGAAATGGAAACCACAGTGAATATCTGATGAAGCTTTGCACAGATGTGTTGTACAGTGTCACTGGTATTCCTGTAGTAAGCGCCAGACCGCTCTTCTCAGCTCTGAGAGCACAGTGGCCTCATAAAGGTACCCGTACTTGAAGGAAGGCACTATTGCTCTAGTAATCTTTAAGCTAGCAGCAACACTGCAGAACGATAAACTGCAGTCGGGACTGGCTGTGACCGAGCGGTTCTAGGCGCTTCAGTCTGGAACCGCGCTGCTGCTACGGAGGCAGGTTCGAATCCTGCCCCGGGCATGGATGTGTGTGATGTCCTTAGGTTAGTTAGATTTAAGTAGTTCTAAGTCTAGGGGACTGATGACCTCAGATGTTAAGTCCTATAGTGCTTAGAGTCATTTGAACCATTAGAATGAGAAACCTACTGCGTAATCTTTCCTGATACTGAGAAACAGGATCGTTATCCCCACCCACATTGTGCGGTTGCCCTTGGAATGCTGACCATTTGCATATCCGAGCATGTAGATCGCTTAATGCCCCTTTGACGTTTCTTTCATGCCGTCTTCTCGGTGCTGCAATTTTAATGACCAGTAATGCATTCTAATCTCTGTCTTCTCACTCAATTTTTGATCTTCACGGCTGCCTTCAATACCACATAAGTTATTCCTTCGTGTCTTAACGTACGTCCCATCATCCTGTCCCTTCTTTTAGTTTCTATTCAATGTGGTGTAGAGCTGGTGTTGAGTGGAAAGATACTGGACCACAAATTTATTGATATGTTTCTTAAAACATTAAACCAGTTTACTGAATCACACACAGTGATGCAACGCAATCTGAGCAGCTACCACCGGAATTAAATTAATTTCCTCCAGTAAAACAACTGTTGATGGACAACACGTAAGTTTCGGTAATGACTGAAATTTAAAAAATTATTTTTGAGAACGACATTAATTTAAAGGAAATTTGTTAGATGCTCAGCGCAGAGGTCTAATCAGATTACAAGTCTATAAAATTACCCTGCACATTCCACATTAAAAGTTTCAAAAACATATTGAAAATAGCTAACAGGTCATCGACATCAGCCATCCACTATCACATGACTGTTTGTAGATAGTTAGACGGAAGCCCGCGGTTCCAAGCAAGGGGAATAACATGGCAACATTAAATTCAAAGTATGATACAAGTTGGGGTTGCAGAGCCAAGCAATTTCTCTTTCTTCACTGCAGAACCAGCCAATTTCTCTTACCTCACTTAAGCGTGGATAGCGATCGCCTCAGTAAAGGTACTTATCGCACACAGGCATCATTGGCTGAGCCCACAATATAAACCGATACCTCAAGCTATCCTTTAACATACTGAAACGCAAGCTAAACCCGCAGGGCAGAACAGGTGATTAGGATTGTGGAAAGGCCAAATAAGGTAGCTGTCAGTTTCACTTCAAAATTGTAATTTAATAACACATTTAAACCAAAACAGCACATAGCCGAACCTTTACAACTACGAGTTTCAAAATCCAGTTCTTTCACGGCTGAAGGCCTCCAAACAAGAAATCTTAAAAATCAACAAGTGACTGAAGACACGCAGATAAAATTGCAATAATATATATATGTATCACAGCTAGGCTGAAAGCCTCAAGGCAAAAGTAGATACAAGGATACAACAAACATAAACAAGGTGCAATAGAAACGGCTAAAGGCCACAATTAAATTTCAAAATTTTGAAACATATTACCATAATCTTTTAAGGCAGAAGGCCACTATGTTTTCGCTTAAAGGGAAATTTTAAGAAAAAGGCTTTAAGTGGTTGAAGGCCCACAGTTGGTTTTCCAGAATTCAAAATTACCTTAAACCTTTAAGTGGCCGAAAGCACACTAAATGAAAAAGCAACGCAACGACAATAACTAAATTTAAGAATAAGGTTTTAAGCGGCTGAAGGCCCACAGTTGATTTTCCAAAACTTCAAAATACCTTAAACCTTTAAGTTTTAAGTGGCTGACAGCGATCTAAATGAAAAGATAGCACAACAACAGTAACTTTCAGCAAAATACCCACACCAGACTTCAAACTTACTTATACGGGCTGAAGATCATTGATTTACATAAAACCAAAAAAAAATATTTTAAAACATTGGCTATAATAGATTGACGCCTCCAGAGGGGGGGAGGGGGGGGGGGAGGGGGGGGGAGGTTGGGCCTGCCCTCGAAACATTAACGTTCACTTAGGTGAGACAGGCGGTGGGCCCAACTACACTTGATCTGTCGGTAACCCAACCAAGAGACAGTCACAGACCGACTGACCAAACGACTTGCTAGCCACCAATTGCTACATGAAAACTCAAAGACCAAACTGTTATGGACGTGATTGTCTACAATGAAGTATGTATTAAGCTGTCAAAATTACACACCGTGTTGGACAGCGACAACAGGTGAGAAAAGGACACTGCCTGAAATTACGTTAGTTGCCAGGGCAGGTAACCGGAACACTAACAGCCACAAGGCAGAAAATTCCGCTGGTGCACTTGAATTGTAGTGAACCAATACAGTTAATTCCACCACATGGCGGCCCGATTTCACCACTACAACCACTCAGTGTTGCTCACGGGAAAATCTCCCAACAGCGAACCACCGAAACGAACGACACAAGATGAACGGACGTGGCTTGGGTATTTAAGACACCACTCAACTTTGACGTCCTGGGTCGGTGAGCCACGAAGCTCGTAGTGAGCGGACAGCTCCATACACACTCTGACACTGAGCAGGGACCGCCAGTCGACCCGGCTGACTGCGCCGCACGGAGATATCCTCCCCGGTCCGCACGAACCGACCGTCTACCCTCAGAATGCCGACAACATCTAAAACAGTCGTCAGTGGAAATAACGCCAACTACACACACAACCTGACAAACACTTGCACAAAGACCTGAACGATACCCAACAGTAACTAAGCACGCACGAAGACACATCGAGAGTCGATGCACACACACTCACAGCCGACTCATGAACGATCGGTGAGCCAAAACACGTCGTCCGGTACCATGACCGACCGACGATCCACCAATACCGTGGCCTGGCTCAAGTGGTGTGTGGCGGCAATGGTCGGGCGAGCCATATTGACGCAGACCTCACTACTCCAACCTTACTGCACTAGTGCCGCATTGCAACTCCCTTACTGGCAGGTCCGGACCGTATTCCAGACGCGTTCCAACTGACTGGCAGCCTGAACTCGTGACCCGAACTGGCCTGCGACAGACAACGACCGGGAAGTAATAGCAGTCGAGCAAAGATACTATGAGAGGGGATATACTGATACGCGCTGCTAGTGCCGCTCACGGTCAGGCAAAGCAGCAACTCAGTGTCACCAGTAATTTAAATTAACGTAGTTAGGTGGAAGTACGTTAAAAACCGGGTCTAAAATCCATGATGGCGGGAACATGAGCCACGCACGGCTCACATACAAACCAGTAATTAACAATGCGCACTTACAACACAATAGACACTCTAAATACACTTGAAGAAGCACCTGATTCCAAAATAAACAATAAATTTTAATTATAGGTGTCAAATAGTTCGAGCAGCACTAGTTTAGTCACACTTGAGTGAGCTCGTTTAAAGCATTCGTGAATGAAGATGTTTACATGTCACGATGGACAACCTGGATGGCGAGTTAGAACAGCCATTGCGCGACACAACATAATCATGCACACGGTAATCGGACGCTCACCCTAATTTCTTGCATATCGAAGCGTAAGTTGAGACCCACTCGACCAAGGGCTGACATCAAGTAGGTATTATGACGAGTTTGCTAAGAATCAGGAACCAAATGACGCTATTCACCAGATGCCCCTGCACCCGGTTCTTGAAACGGGGAGGCAGGAACCCAAAACGGAACCACAGTGGATCAGGCTCCTTGCAAATTCAAATGCCGAGAACAAGTAGGTTTCCGCGCATCGCACGGAGATAGCTCTTTCAACGAGAAACCTTCCCAGCCCCAGGCGACACTCAATCCCACCGAATCCGCAGTGACAAAAACGCAACTTTAGCAACGAGCCAAGGACAATGTCGAATACGACGTCACGGCGTTTACTCAGGCCGCTGTCAAACAAACCGCTCAACCACCAGTCACTTAGAGAGTGCCTGATGGTCGCGGCAGCGCTTAAATGCTGGCCCACACACCTGCCATATGCAGGCGACAAACCACTCGAGGAGCGATTGCGGCCAGAGAGGCTAATAAAAAGCGGGAATTACCGATATCAAAACGTGCCCGCACTACATATTATTCCCTCGTATCTTAACGTGCGTCCCATCATCCTGTCCCTTCTTCTAATTTCTGTTTTCCGCATATTCTTTTTCTAGCAGAATCTGCCTAGAATCTTATTTTTTATAAATTCATTTATATTCGGCACTTCCTCTCTCTTATTTTCTAGTTTTTCACTCTTTGCTTCCTTACGAATCTGTGCTCCAGACGTATAGGGAGACAGTTATTGAACTATATGAAATAAAATCGTCATAACTGCTGAACGGTTAGCGTTAAGGACGTTCAGACTTACGGTTGCGCAAATGGTTTGCTTTAGCGACGAAGCCCACTTTCATTTCAATGGTTGGTCAATAAGGAAAACTGTTGCATTTGGGGGACTGAGAATTCGCATTTCGCGATCGAAAAGTCCCTTCACCCTCAACGGGTGACTGTGTGGTGTGCAATGTCCAGTCACGGAATAATCGATGCGATGTTCCTTGATGGTACGCTGAATACCTATCGGTACGTGAAGGTTTTGTACGATGATTTCATCCCCATTATCCAAAGTGAACCTGATTTCGACAAGATGTGGTTCATGCAAGACGGAGCTCGACCCCATCGAATCAGGAGAGTTTTTGGTGTCCTGGAGGGCACTTTCGAGACCGCATTCTGGCTCTGCGGTACCCAGAGGCCATTGGCGTGGGCCTCCATTGTCCGCCATATTATCCGGATGTGAATACACACTTCTTTTTGTGGAGCTATATTAAAGACAAGGTGTACAACAATAACCCCAAAACCACTGCTGGGCTGAAAACATTCAGGAGATCGACAGCATCGATGTTCCGACACTTCAGCGGGTCATGCAGATTTCCTCTATTCGTCTGCGCCACATTAACGCCAATGATGGCAGGCATATCGAACATCTAATAAAATAAATCCGAATACCTGTAGTAGTGCTGGTAACGGAGGGGTTGTTTCGGAGGCGGAGGTTTCGCGCCATTTTATTCGGAGCCTCCGGCTTCCTACGGTTGGACCGGTCGAATCGAGCAAACACCATGTTGGAGATGAATCTTGCCGTGTTTGTTTGATTTTGCAGTAGATGCTGAGTAGCACGAAAGCAGACTGTTTCCGGGCATAAATTCTATGAACATAAACCACTATAGAAGTTTTCTAATAGGAGTTTGTTATACTGAAATGTTGTGAAACGGCACATTATTGGTTCAAATGGTCCAAATGGCTCTGGGCACTATGGGATTTAACATCTATGGTCAGCAATCCCCTAGAACTTAGAACTACTTAAAACTAACTAACCTAAGGACATCACACAACACCCAGTCATCACGAGGCAGAGAAAGGCACATTTATTGATTAAAGTTTTACGATAGCCTTATACGAATAATGAAGTACAAATATTGAAACATAGACAAGTGACTTACGTCACAGCGTTATCAGTAGAGTGTTGGATCGCTCAGTAGGAAGTCCCGAGTTCGAATCCACGCGACAGCAAACACATCATTTCTCCATAAATGTTCAAAATTTCTTTTTTACTAGACTTATACTACGAAAGGGTGGTTTTTTCTAGAAGGTAATACATTTGTAAAGCTTTATTCAACATGTCATACACCTTTTATCAAGGGCTGTCCTTTTAGGTTTCTGTTAAAAACTGTCGGGTTAACGTCTACGCAGTGTCCCATCTTCATATAAATTTGTTACTTGTTTTGTGAAATCAACTTGAAAATAGGGAACACAGACGTAGTAGCAGTCCTGTGTGAAGAAAGTTTAACTGGAGACAAGCGTCTCCACATCACAACATTAAAACCGAAAGTATCACATTCCAAGCTAGTTTAGACCTTCTGTTACGTTGCTGATTTGTCTGTCCACAGCAGTGAGTCTAACGAAAGCGTTGCAGCTACCCCTACACGTAATTATTGACTTTTTCTCTATCCAGACTTATCAGTCATTATCAAGAAGTGGAGGGTAGAGTGATGGGAGGCAGCAAGGGAAATTGAGAACAACGAAGAAAGACCAATATGTTTTGCCAATAAAAGGAAAAATAATTTTATTATATATAACAGTAACTACGTTAAATAATAACGTTTAATTTATTAAACTCTAAATAAGTTATAAATACTTTTTGTTTACACCCAGAAAAATAAGTTTTCTGGCTGTTTCAGGGTGAAGTGAATTACTCCAAAAAATGGTTCAAATGGCTCTGAGCACTATGGGACTTAACATCTATGGTCATCAGTCCCCTAGAACTTAGAACTACTTAAACCTAGCCAACCTAAGGACATCACACACATCCATACCCGAGGCAGGATTCGAACCTGCGACCGTAGCGGTCACGTGGTTCCAGACTGAAGCGCCTAGAACCGCACGGCCACACCGCCCGGGAATTACTCCAGCTTTTGAAAATATTCATTCAGCTGGTACAGATGAGGCTGGAATGCTCAATTACCAATGGGGGCCGTCACTTAGCCCTGTCGCACGATTTTCCCGGCACCAGTATTCTACAGGATTTGTCGTCTGAGGCATACATGGATTCTCAACATACTGACGCACCCAAATTGTGGCATCAACTGCAGCTGATGATGGCTTCTGGGTCTTTAATTTCTCTGCCATAAAATGTAGTAATTCTGCACCCCAGGAACTACAACCAGCAACTGGTTGCACCCTTTGTAAAACTTTCTCTTCCTGCTTCTTCAGGAAGCACTGTATTTCTGACGTCGCCATAGTTCTTTCTTCTTCAGCACGCAGGGAAGATTGAAACTCTAACTTCTTGAAGTGTGGATCAAAAAAAGTGGCTAACTTTGTGGCATTGCGTGTTTCATAGAGAAACAGGTGCTTTTCAGTTGATTCTTTAATAGATGTTAAATACAGTTTAGCAGTGTCGGTGGTCAGATTGTCATTCACGTTCGTGAGTTTTAAATAGACTCCGCGGACTAGTGCAATAATTTGGGAGGCAGTCACATATTATTCACCTGAGAGAACAGATATCATTGTATTTAACAGGGTACTAATTAAACTCATTTCGTGAAGAACTGTCCAATCCTCTGCTGAAATAAAAGAAATGGGATCAGTTAATTAAATAGACCGTAACTGGAAAAAGTTATATGCCTGTATGAAATCGAGGAGCGTTTGCCAAATGCGAATGAGCGAGGACCAATTCATCTTTCACTTGTAACAAACGTGCGATCATAGCCAATCTGCTATTGAATCTTGTTTCAATATATTGCACTAGACGTAATCGCTGTTTCCCTGCGATCTCTTGCACATTTGATAATTCTACGTTAGCAATATTGCATTTCCTGAAACGAATTTTAAGAATCATTGTTACGCAGACACCTTACAGGTGTTGATGACGGAAATAAAAAATCTGACTTACTTGAAAGAAATGGCGATGTCAGCACAATTATCTAACATCACAGCCAGTGTAGGAGTGTTTTTTATACCTTCCGACAAAACTAAATTTAATGTGTGTGCCACTCGTGGTATATGGCGGATGGACAACCATATTTTTGCCGTTATCTGTAACTATGGAAGTTACTCTGCCCGAAATACACCACGTCTCCATTATTTCTTTAAGTTTATCAGTGATATTTTCTGCCGTGTGGTTTTCTTTAAAAACGGAGCAATCAAGACATGCCGAAGTCTGTGTTGCATCTTTTATGAAATGTGCCGTCACTGCTACGTAGCTATCTTGCATATTGGAAGTCCATGGCTCAATGGTCAGCGTCACTGTTTTAACCTAAGATAAATCTGTTAATACTGCATGTTTTATGACCATATATGTTTCTTGTAAAATATCCTATGGAAGAAATAGTAATTGCAAGTTAATGTCACGAACCGTACTACGTTTCTTACACACATAGTTACAATACAAAGTTAATTTTGTTTTCGAATTGTATTTTAGCTGATATAACTAGTGCCTCTGAAGTTTCTCGCATTACAGCTACAGAAATCCATTATTTATCATAAACTTACATTTGAAAGAGCATGCCTTCCGGGTGGTGCATAGCGAGGATCCAGAGCCTACACAAACTTTTGGAATGCACTGTCGTCCACAATTACGAATGGTTGCATTGTGCAAATAACAAAATGTGTCAAGGCATCGTCTATTTCCTTTTTTTCGACGCTTACATTTCCATACTTTACGACTTCCATATTGTTTTGCACTTCATTATTATAGGAGTCTTTATGAAATCTTTTTAAATGGTCGTGAAGATTAAATGTTCCTCCACCTGTGGCATACAGTCGTCCACACAACCTACACGTAGCGTTTTGGTATCGTTCATCCTCTGTCGCAAAGAACTGCCACACATCTGATCTACGTTTTGACATACCTAGAAACGAAATATTTTACGATTAAAAAAATAATGGTTACAATATAAAGTCTAGTCACACTTACAAGAAAACATGCGAACGTTAATTAACTTCAAAATACCTACTTCTATGTGGGATGCAAAAATACAACAAATACACGTTCCCGTCAGTTCAAAACTACCGCCTCATTTGTTTCGCCTTCTACGCTAGTACCAGAAACGCCCGTGTGGAGCGCACTCGTCGGAAGCTCCGTTTGACCAGCGATATTCCACGGCGCTCTCAGTTTCCTCCGGCCAGCCTCCGATTGCTTGGCGCCTCCTACGATAATGTCGGTGATAATCGGATGAGGCGCACTAGTCGCACCTTCGATTTACCCCCAGTTAACCGTATCAACAGACCAGCACTAATCTGTAGTAACGTTTACATGTTGAATAAAGTGTGTACCCCGCGTCGCATCTAATTCTGTGCGGGTTTCGTTACACGTGACTGAGCTCCATACACGAAAGGTACAGTAACTATTACGTAAATCGAATTCAGCGTTTGAGTCGGATTGCACAATTCAGATTTCAGTGTACAGCTGATATTGTCAAGCATGGGGAATAAACTTTCGAGGGCTGAACCTCCAAACGTTTCGCTTTTGGCCACCAGGTGCAAATCAGAGGCCGTTTGTATGACGATGTGGCACCGACGCTGACATTTGACAAGCCACAACGTGAGTGAATTGTATGTCTATCGAGAAGAGGGATCTTCCGTTGTTAGTGAAACTGTTCTATGCGAATGGCAGCAATTACAGTGTTGGATTGAGAGAGTATAGCCGACTAAAATATCTGAGGAGAGGCCCAATGTCATTAAATTATTCAGAGAAGATGATAATGAAAGTTGAAAACACGAGTGACCTTGGCGTGACACCTGGAAGAGAAAGGCGTCCTATTCCGGTGGGAATTATTGAAGAGGTTACTATTACTGTAACTGACTATGCAGAGCGAGCCCCTGGTAGTGCTAGGTCAGCGTCAGGGGGTTTGTTCATCTTATCGTCAACAGTACAGGAAGTTTCGTGGTTTATTTTACCCTAGTACACATACAAGATCCCGACGGTGGAGCAACTGAAACTCACGATCCGCAGCAACGTTCTAAGTATGCTCTTCGGTTGCTGGATTGATGACACGTGACCAGGCAATTTTCTATGGCTTGACGAGGCACATTTTACGCTACGGAGTTGGGTTGTTTTGAGGGAGGAGACTAGACAGCGAGGTCATCGGTCTCATAAGATTAGGGAAGGACGGGGAAGGAACTGGGCCGTGCCCTTTCAGAGGAACCATCCCGGCATTTGCCTGGAGCGATTTAGGGAAATCACGGAAAACCGCCGCGCGGGGTAGCCCTGCGGTCACTTGCGCCTTGCAGGGTTCGCGTGGCTTCCCCCGTCGGAGGTTCGAGTCCTCTCTCGGGCATGGGTGTGTGTGTGTTGTCCTTAGCGTAAGTTAGTTTAAGTTGGGTTAAGTAGGGTGTGAGCCTAGGAACCGATAACCTCAGCAGTTTCGTCCCGTAGTCCTTACTACCAATTTCCACGGAAAACCTAAATCAGGATGGCTGGACACTACAGGTGCAGTGAATAGAAAGAACTGTCGAATTTGGGGTACTGTGAAACCGCATGTCGTGCACGAAGAGCCACTGCACTCGTCATATATGACTGTGTCGTGTTGATTCACAAGCACTTTTATTCTCGGTCAGTTCTTCTTTGAGGAGAAAACATTTTGAGTCTGTCAGGTGTACCGTGACGTCTGCACCTTGTACAGCATATGATTCCTGCTCTGGAAGAGCGCAAATGTGTGTAAACCACTAATTTCGTGCAAAATGTGACAACAGCTCATATCCCTCGCCCAGTGATAGATCTCTTAATGCAACCTTCCACGAACATCTCCAGAGGTTTTCCAGATGCATGGCCTGCTGGGTCACCTTATCTACTTCCATGGGACTTCGCCTCGGCGATACAACGAGGAAAACCTGTCACCATAATTGTTGCAGGCGTCCCATAGTGGTATCCAGTTCCGCACTCCTGCACGTCACGAGAGAGAAGGCCGTCTCTTTGGCCGCTGCAAGCGCCAGGTCGCGAAACAGCCGGCAGGGAGCGTCACGGACGGAGGTGGCATTTCTTAAATCCACGACACTGTAACACTATCATCGCCTGGAGTATTTTCTTTCTTCATACCTCTAACAAGACCGACGAGGGGGGGGGGGGGGGGTTCAAATGGCTCTGAGCACTATGGGACTTAACTTCTGAGGTCATCAGTCCCCTAGAACTTAGAACTACATAAACCCAACCAACCTAAGGACACCACACACATCCATGCAACGAGGCAGGATTCGAACCTGCGACCGTAGCGGTCGCGCGGTTCCAGACTGAAGCGCCTAGAACCGCTCGGCCACTCCGGCCCGCTTGTCCAAGGTTGTAGGTTCACAGCTTCATATGTTGACTGACGTGTTCTTAAACTTTATAAATAACTATGCGTAATGTTCCAACACTCTTGAGTCACACTAACCTATACGGCTGTATCAGTGTTGCCACCTTCACGCTAGGTAATACACAGCCATCTTGAAAACACATGCACCGCTGTAGCTGCAGAGCTCTGTAGTTGCTTGCTATGCCAGTCGATAGTGTGCCTAGGTTGTCGCCCCAAGTGCGACTATTGCCAAATGCAGATGGGGCTGCTGAGTCTACTCTAGTGGCTTGCACCGTCATTCCTATGACGCCACGATGTATTTTACTGCTCATATTTAGTTTCATTTAATTTTAAGTTATGTTGATTGGGAATGACAAAAATCACTAAGTGCATCCTAATGAGATTGAGAGTCTCCCATAACTTGCCATTTCTGATCATATGCAAGTCAAGAGTAAAATATACTGACAGAGCTGGGTTGAAAGGGAATGAAAAGACTAGAAATATACAAAATCACTAGAAAAATACCAAACAAAAACAAACAATATTATAGTGATGTATATCAAACGGTTCCGTTTCATCATACGCTTGTGTTGTTGTGGTCTTCAATCAAAAGACTGGAGTATTTTCTTTCTTCATACCTCTAACAAGACCGACGAGGTGGGAAGAGGGTTCAAATGGCTCTGAGCACTATGGGACTTAACTTAGAACTACTTAAACCTAACTAAACTAAGGACATCACACTCATCCATGCCCGAGGCAGGATTCGAACCTGCGACCGTAGCGGTAGCGCGGTTCCAGACTGTAGCGCCTAGAACCGCTCGGCCACCCCGGCCGGTGGGGGGGGATGGGGGCAGAGAGGCGGGGAGGGGTGGCAAAATACCCAGGGCCCAAGTCTCTCAAGGGTTCGGATCTCCCAGGATGCTAAGTTGGCAAAAATCAACCTGCTATTGTAAAATAGAATTATGTAATATTGTAAATAAATGAGCACCAGCGTAACAAATCGAGTTCTTCATTTCCAATTTCCACTTCAGTTTTATGAGTCATACAGGCCTGTTGCAAATAATTCTATTTCATGTTTAATCGTGAATGCACAATATTTTCTTGAGACATCGTGCACCAAAAATGCTGTGTGATTGATTGCAAAATGCGCTTTCTTTAAATGTTTTTGGTAACCCACCAAAACATTTCCCCAACAAAGGTACACGGCAACAGCTGTGAACTATCGTTATAATTTCGTTGAACTACCAACAATATTTAAAGATAAGGCACTGCTGATTTCTTCACAAGGTGTTTTTATACGAAATGTACAGAAAATATTTTGCACTCAAGAGTAAACATAAAATAAAATATATTTATGTGTTATCGTTGTTCTGGAAGAATCGTAAAAGTGAGGAAACTAGTACATTGGCCGCGCTAATGCAAAAGTAAAGAGGTAATGTTCTTCTTTCAGTCGTCTGTAGAATAGCTAATTTACATGGGAACTCTCGTGTTACTTGATGTGAGACTATTTCTTGGCCAAGAAATGCTTGGCTTTCAGAGGTTCATCTCAAAAGATTGGAGATTAAAATAACGTAAATTTCGTTACAGTATTAGCGCTCTCGAGTCACTACGTCCCGTTCCTCGCAAATTACATTAGCAAAGTCACAAAGAGACAAGAATCTGGAAAACGTTTGCAAGTGCATTATCTGTCAACTGATACTCAGAATGAATTTATTTCTAGTTGTGCCCATTACGTCAGGAGTGTCATTTTGGAACAGAGAGAAAATCTGAAGCATTACTATATTCTTGTTGAGGAAGCTTCTGATTCAAATCATGTTGAAAAGGCAACATTCGTCCCGTATTACATTTACTTTGATAACGAAATTGATAAACAAGAAATAAATGAACGGCTTAGGAATTCCTAGAGTGTAATCAGAAAACAGGAGTTGCTATTGTACATTAAATTCGATCAACACTCGTGAAACTGTCAGTTCCTAGCAGTGCAGAGGACAAAGTTATGGATACGTAAATAGTATCAGATGATGTTGAAAAGGAAATCAGCCACTTGAATTTTTTTTTCTCTCTCTCTTAATGGAATCCTCTCGCAAAACTCTCGCTGTGGGCTTCTGAACTCCTTATGTGGTGCACATGTAGCTGAGGGCTGACATGACGCAGCTACGTTTTTCGGAGTGATTCAACTTCTTTACAGCCCGATCAGCTACAGCCCACAACAACGGGAAATTCTGAAACAGTGTGTTGGAAGTTCTTTATATTCCACGTCTTACACCCGTTGGAGTGCTCGGGTTGAGGCCGTAAGACCAATAGCAACTCACTTGGGTAAGATTGCCACTGTTGTTGAAACTCTCAATAATTTAAATTTTTCAACTGACACACATTACGTGGTATGACTTTTTTTGGCTTATGATATCGTTCGAGTGTCTAATCATGGCATCAGTTTGGCTGAAGTTGGTACCAACTTACTACAGAATCAAATTATTACACGCTCGAAAAACTACCAGTTGTGTTGAGACAAAGCACCTTGAGAGCTTATTAAACACCTTAATATATCTTCGCGAAAATTGGAACACCATTTCCCTCAACGCGGATTCTGAAAACAAAAGGAAATCATTTCCTGATGAAACCAAGTACGAAGTGACATATATGAATTGAGATGTTTTACGCAAGATATATCAAAATATATATAATATATATATAATGATGTATAATAATTCAAATCCCTAGGAAAGCAGGTGTTGACAGATGTGAAAATAACCGAATTATCAGTTTAATAAGTCACAGCTGCAAAATACTAACGCGAATTCTTTACAGACGAATGGAAAAACTGGTAGAAGCCGACTCGGAGAAGATCAGTTTGGAATCCGTAGAAATGTTGGAAACGTGAGGCAATACTGACCCTACGGCTTATCTTAGAAGCTAGATTAAGAAAAGGCAAACCTACGTTTCTAGCATTTGTAGACTTAGAGAAAGCTTTTGACAATGTTGACTGGAATACTCTCTTTCAAATTCTGAAGGTGGCAGGGGTAAAATACAAGGAGCGAAAGGCTATTTACAATTTGTACAGAAACCAGATGGCAGTTATAAGAGTCGAGGGACATGAAAGGGAAGCAGTGGTTGGGAAGGGAGTGAGACAGGGTTGTAGCCTCTCCCTGATGTTATTCAATCTGTATATTGAGCAAGCAGTAAAGGAAACAAAAGAAAAATTCGGAGAAGGTATTAAAATCCATGGAGAAGAAATAAAAACTTTAAAGTTCGCCGGTGACATTGTAATTCTGTCAGAGACAGCAAAGGACTTGGAAGAGCAGTTGAACGGAATGGACAGTGTCTTGAAACGAGGATATAAGATGAACATCAACAAAAGCAAAACAAGGATAATGGAATGTAGTCGAGTTAACTCGGGTGTTGCTGAGGTAATTAGAATAGGAAATGAGACACTTAAAGTAGTAAAGGAGTTTTGCTATTTGGGGAGCAAAATACCCTGATGATGTTCGAAGTGGAGAGGATATAAAATGTAGACTGGCAATGGCAAGGAAAGCGTTTCTGAAGAAGAGGAATTTGTTAACATCGAGTATAGATTTAAGTGTCAGGAAGTCGTTTCTGAAAGTATTTGTATGGAGTGTAGCCATGTATTGAAGTGAAACATGGACCATAAATAGTTTGGACAACGAGAGAATAGAAGCTTTCGAAATGTGGTGCTACAGAAGAATGCTGAAGATTAGATGGGTAGATCACATAACTAATGAGGAGGTACTGAATAGAATTGGGGAGAAGAGGAGTTTGTGGCACAACTTGACTAGAAGAAGGGATCGTTTGGTAGGACATGTTCTGAGGCATCAAGGGATCACCAATTTAGTATTGGAGGGCAGCGTGGAGGGAAAAAATCGTAGAGGGAGACCAAGAGATGAATACACTAAGCAGATTCAGAAGAATGTAGGCTGCAGTAGGTACTGGGAGATGAAGCAGCTTGCACAGGATAGAATAGCATGGAGAGCTGCATCAAACCAGTCTCTGGACTGAAGACCACAACAACAACAACATGCAAGTTAAACGTTTTCTTGTCATCATTGACAATGTGGTGTCTTATTTGAAAAACCTGCCTTGGAACAATGAAGATTATCTATGAAACCTTTGCATTTTTGTGGATATCAAAGATGTCTGACTATTAGGTCGCTGAGGCATGCATGATATTTATCAACTAATATCGCACTGATGTCACAACGGATTTAGGAGAAGAAATTAAATATCTGAAAACTTTTTATGGTTCAAACCGTAAATATATTGCTTGCAGACAATTGACCTCTTGAATAAGCTCACGATCTTAAAGTTACAAGTTTATTTCCAAAGTTATGTGTTAACTGAAGCAGAAAAGTCATTCAGCACTCTGACTTGCTTTACAAACTGTCTCAGAGTACCAATGCATCGACAAGGTCTCACAGATTTTGGGATCTAGGCAAAATGGTTCAAATGGCTCTGAGCACTGTGGGACTTAACTTCTGAAGTCATCAGTCCTCTAGAACTTAGAACTGCTTAAACCTAACTAACGCAAGGACCTCACACAAATCCATGCCCGAGGCAGGATTCGAACCTGCGATCGTAGCGGTCGCGCGGCTCCATACTGTAGCGCCTAGAACCGCTCGGCCACTCCGGCCGGCGACCTAGGAAACTGAATATAATTTGGCAAGACTGTGATTCAAACATTCGCTGAACGAAAGGCTCTCAAAGCGTCATTGACAGTTATAGACAAGTAGGTTATGGTATGCTAAACGTTACGTGACCCGTTCTGGTTTACATACGAGTGTGCTGATGTCTGTTACTAAAACGTGTGGGCATGCCAGAGAACGAGCGGGAACAGAACATTCCACATCGCAGTATTCCTCACACCTGACATTCGTCAGCGTAAAAAACGGCATAATACTTAGCCTTCTGTTTTAAAGCGAAATTAAAATAAATTAATCCAGTATAAAAAAATGGAACATACGTACGTTTTACAATACTTCATTATTAGATACCATCTGAAGCCAAACTTGTAATTTCGTCATCCATATCAGTTTTCTCTTGCCGTGCAGATCTCGGTCAAGCTATCATCCAGTTCATAAGCTGTGGTGGTCTTGGATTCCTGATAACTGTGTTCATCACTACTTTTGAAACCAGTATTTATTACTAACCTTTCAGTCCCCCACTCCATGAATGCGTCTTGGCGCTGATACTGTTTGTTCTGTATTCTCGTATTTAACTTTTGCACGCTCATTCATTCATCTGAGTAGTGTGTTCTTTCAAAACTGTAGTGGGAAATTGGAGACATGTTCTACGACGATTTTTTGTTTCATTTCATATCAAATAATTTTGATTGTCGTAGAACATTGTACAAGTGGTATCATGATAACTATTTCTAATTTTCTGAAATAATAGAGGGCATGAAATTAAACATTTTATTAATAAAGCATTGTCCATTAATATGTCATTTTGAACTTTTATTGGTATGAAGGAAACTGCATATTGTAATAAAAGTCTTGAAAGACTTCACAGAAAAATGAGTGTGAAATTTAGAGCATGAGCTTAGCAATGGCACGTCACAGAAGCGCGTTTTAAACTGTTTTCTTTCTACGAAACTATTACAGTTGAATATAATGACTATTATAAATACATTTATAAATGTTATTTAAATTTGTAGCTACCGCAGTCTATCTTACTTCTAATTGAAAACCATCGCTATTTGTTCCTGATATGAAGGACTTTAGGACTTTCATAGGTCAGTCTGTACAAAAAAAGGCAGTCTAGCGATGTGTCAAGCTTTTTTTTTTTTTTTTTTTTTTTTTTTTTGAGTCATCAGTTTGACGCGAGTCACCACGAATTCCTCTCCTGTGCCAGCCTCTTCCTCGGAAAATAGCACTTGCATTCTACGTCCTCAATTATTTTCTGGTCGTATTCCAATCTGTATCTTCCGCTACAGTTTTTACCCTCTACAGCTCCTTCTAGTACCATGAAATTTCTTCCCCCATGTCTTAACAGATATCCTAACATCCTGTGCCTTCTTCTTGTCAGTGTTTTCCATAGATTCCTCGCGTCGCCAATTCTTTCGAGAATCTCCTCATTTCTTACCTCACCAGTCCACCTAAATTTTCAAAATTCTTCTGTAGCACCATATCTCAAAAGTTTCTGTTCTCTTCCGATCCGGTTTTCCCACAGTCCATGTTTCACTACCATATAAAGTTGTGCTCCAAACGCACACACTCAGAAATTTCTGCCTGAAATTAAGGCTTTTGTTTGACACTAATAGACTTTTCTTGGGCAGTAATGTCCTTTTTTGCCAGTGCAAGACTGCCTTTTATATCCTCCTTTGTCAGTCCATGGTGGGCTATTTTTCTGCCAAGATAGCAGAATTCCTTAACTTCATCTACTTCGTGATCACCTATTTTGATGTTAAGCTCCTCGTTCTTCTCATTTCTGTACTTCTCATTACTATCGTCTTTCTTCGATTTACTGTCATTCCATATTTTGTATTCATTAGACTGTTCATTCCATTCAACACATCCTGTAATTCTCCCTCACTTTCACTAAGAATAGTAATGTCCTCAGCAAATCTTATCATTGATATCCTTTCTCCTTCAATTTTAGTCGCATTCTTGAACCTTTCTTTTATTTCCTTCATTGCTTCTGGTATGTACAGATAGAACAGTAGGGGGGAAGGACTACATCCCTGTCTTACACTCTTTTTAATCCGAGCGCATCGTTCTTGCCCTACCAGTGTTATGGGTCCCTCTTGAATAATTTACACCCAAAGTATTGTATATCACCCGTCTTTCCCTACAGCTTACCGTATTTTTCTCAGAATTTCGAACATCTTCCAATATTTTAAACTGTCAAAAACTTCTTTCAGGTCGACAAATCTTATGAAAGTGTCTTGATTTTTCTTCAGTCTTGCTTACATTATCAGCCACTCTGCCTCTCTGGTTCCTGTAGCTTTTCTAACGCCAAAGTGATCGTCATTTAACACTTCCTCAATTTTCTTTTCCATTCTTCCGCACATTATTCTTGCCAGTAATATGGATGCATAAGTTGTTAAGCTGATTGTGCGATAACTCTCACACCCGTCGGTTCCTGCAGTCTTCGGAACTCTGTGGATGATGTTTTTCCGAAAGTCTTTTGGTATATCGCCAGACTCATACATTCTACACACCAACATGGACAGTCGTTCTGTTATATCCCCCAATGATTTCAGAACTTCCGATGGAATGTTATTTATCCCTTCTGCCTTGTTTTGTCTGAAGTCTTCCAAAGCTCTTTTAAATTTTGATGCTAATATTAGGTCCCCTATCTCTTCTAAATCGACTCCTGGTTCTTCTTCTATCACGTCATCAGACAATTCTTCCTCCTCCTCATAGACGCCTTCAATGTACGCCTTCCATTTACTCTCTCTCTCCTATGCATTTAACAGAGGAATTCCCTTTGCACTATTAATGCTACCACCCATGTTTTTAATTTCACCGAAGGTTCTTTTGACTTTTCTGAATGGTAAGTCAGTCATTTCGACAGTTATTTCTTTTTTGCTTTCTTCACATTTTTTACGTATCAATTTCATCTTAGCTTCCCTGCACTTCCTGTTTATTTCATTCCGAATTGATTTTTATTTCTGTTTTCCTGAACATTTTTGCACTCCCCTTCTTCGTCGATCGACTGAAGTATTTCTTCTGTTATCCGCGGTTTCTTCGTGTTACCGGACTGGTACCTATGCTTCTTTTTCCAACTTCTGCGATAGCCCTTTTTGGACATGTCCATTCCTCTTCAATTGAACTGACTACTGAGTTAATCACTATAACAGTATCTACAGTCTCAGAGAACATCAAGCGTATTTCTTTATTCCTTAATGCTTCAGTATCCCATTTCTTTGCGCAATGTTAGTTCATGACTAGTCTCTTAAACCTCAGCCAACTCTTTACCATTATTAAATTGTGGTCTGTGATCTATCGTCACAAGCCTTTAAAATGAATGGGAATGACGTAAGAGAGGGATAAGAATTCTCATTATACGGGTTGAATCACCTAAAATTTGCACCTCAAATAATGCGGAAATGAAAGTCCTGTTGATGTGCGGCTCTCATACAAAGGGTTGGTAGTCACGGGCTCGTATTGTTAGGCAATCAATAGACTGTAATAATTCTTAGAAATTGTATTTTTGGTGTAAAAATACACTTTGTAAATGGAACGATGCCTGTTGACATTAACAGACTAAAGTCAGGGTAAATTAGAACATCAGTGGTGCTTGTTATTGGATTCTCGTGCAAACTGTTTACGAGATAACGAGTTTAGAAACTTTCCCCACACCAACACTTGTACATAACCTGTGGTACTACACACTAAAGAACATTATGATCAGTAACGAGACAACTGACCGTCATGAGTTATGTTCAAAACGACCACCGGCAGCGGTAATACACGCTTCCAGTCTGATAAGGAACGACTGTTGCACGCCTGCTAGCATTTCAGCGGAGTTGCCCGAGCAGACTGCAGTAATACGTCGTTGCATATCATCGGGTGTAGTTGGTATGTCCTTCCAGACAGCATCTTTCAGCTTTCCACACAGAAAAAAAGTTTACAGGTGCCAAATCCGAGAAAAGGAAAATTCGTGAAGACATGCTGTAGTACTTCGTGCACTACGGGCTGGACAGCCATCATGCTGATACCATAGGTTCATCCTAGTCTGCTGAGGACCGTCTTCTAGCATCCGTGGAATGGTCCGTTAGGGAGCTGCAATACTTGCGCGCGTTCAGTGTTCCGTCTATGAAAAACGGACCTATGAGCTGATGGTTCACTATCCCACATCACGTTTACACTCCATGACGTTGACGTTCTACCTGACGAAGCCAAAAGGGATTGTCAACAGACCGATAACGCATCTTTCGGCTGTTTACCTGGACGTGATTGGCAAATGTGGCTTCATCACTAAACAAGTTACATGATATATATGGAGTACCTTGTCTTAATATCCATGCACAGAAGTTAGCACGACTCTCACAATCGTTTCCATGCAGCTCTTAATAGAGAGAGATGTGACAGGGATGAATGTGGATGGAGACTGCGTAGGACACATTCTGACTCATGCCATTCTGTCGTCACTTGTTTCCTTCTGTTACATTGTCGAGGTGTTACGCTATCACTTTCACGTAATTGGTTAAAGATGTTGATGCTTAACTGGCGAGATAGTTGACATCTTTCGGGTTATCTTGGCGCATACGTCGTCCAAGAGCGAACTGTATTTTCCCTACACTCTCCATACACCATGAATATGTCGGCTTTTTTTTGCATTGGTAAATCCCATCTTCCACTCACAACCTACAGCTTGGATTGTCGTAAATAACTGACTCTCAAGTCGCAATACGCTCAAGGAACACACAAGAACACTGTAAGCAAACATAACAGTGTTTTACCTAGCAACTACGCCGGTTGAATGTCAAACAAATCCTGCAACAAATATCACAAACGTTCTAATTTACCCTGCTTTGAGTTTGTTAATACGAGGTGCATTCAAGTTCTAAGGTCTCCGATTTTTTTTCTAATTAACTACTCACCCGAAATCGATGAAACTGGCGTTACTTCTCGACATAATCGCCCTGCAGACGTACACATTTTTCACAACGCTGACGCCATGATTCCACGGCAGCGGCGAAGGCTTCTTCTGTTTTGACCACTGGAAAGTCGCTGAAGCAATAGCAGCACGGCTGGTGAAAGTGCGGCCACGGAGAGTGTCTTTCATTGTTGGAAAACCCCAAAGTCACTAGGAGCCAGGTCAGGTGAGTAGGGAGCATGAGGAATCACTTAAAAGTTGTTATCACGAAGAAACTGTTGCGTAACGTTAGCTCGATGTGCGGGTGCGTTGTCTTGGTGAAACAGCACACGCACAGTCCTTCCTGGACGCTTTTGTTGCAGTGCAGGAATTTGTTCTTCAAAACGTTTTCGTGGGATGCACCTGTTACCGTAGTGCCCTTTGGAACGCAATGGGTAAGGATTACGCCCTCGCTGTCCCAGAACATGGACACCATCATTTTTTCAGCACTGGCGGTTACCCGAAATTTTTTTGGTGGCGGTGAATCTGTGTGCTTCCATTGAGCTGACTGGCGCTTTGTTACTGGATTGAAAAATGGCATCCACGTCTCATCCATTGTCACAACCAACGAAAAGAAAGTCCCATTCATTCTGTCGTTGCGCGTCAACATTGCTTGGCAACATGCCACACGGGCAGCCATGTGGTCGTCCGTCAGCATTCGTGGCACCCACCTGGATGACACTTTTCGCATTTTCAGGTCGTCATGGAGGATTGTGTGCACAGAACCCACAGAAATGCAAACTCTGGAGGCGATCTGTTCAACAGTCATTCGGCGATCCCCCAAAACAATTCTCTCCACTTTCTCGATCATGTCGTCAGACCGGCTTGTGCGAGCCCGAGGTTGTTTCGGTTTGTTGTCACACGATGTTCTGCCTTCATTAAACTGTCGCACCCAAGAACGCACTTTCGACACATCCATAACTCCATCACCACATGTCTCCTTCAACTGTCGATGAATTTCAATTGGTTTCACATCACGCAAATTCAGAAAACGAATGATTGCACGCTGTTCAAGTAAGGAAAACGTCGCCATTTTAAGTATTGAAAACAGTTCTCATTCTCGCCACTGGCGGTAAAATTCCATCTGCCGTACGGTGCTGCCATCTCTGGGACGTATTGACAATGAACGCGGCCTCATTTTAAAACAATGCGCATGTTTCTATCTCTTTTCAGTCCGGAGAAAAAAAATCGGAGGCCTTAGAACTTGAATGCACCTCGTATCAACAGGCATCGTTCCACTTAAAAAGTGTATGTTTGCACAAAAAATACAACTGCTAGGTCTTACTACAATCTGTTTATTGGCTAACAATACGAGCCCCTGACTATCAATCCAGTTTGTGAAAGCTGCATATCGATATCACTTTTCATTTCCGTAATATTTACGGTGCAAGTTTTAGATGAGTCAAAAAATGATTCAAATGGATCTAAGCACTATGGGGCTTAACATCTGAGGTCATCAGTCCCCTAACTACTTAAACCTAACTAACCTAAGGACATCACACACATCCATGCCCGATTTAGGATTCTAACCTGCGACCGTAGGAGCCGCGTGGTTCCGGACTGAAGCGCCTAGAACCGTTCGGTCACAGCGGCCGGCTTAGATGAGTCACCATGTACATTAAGCACTCGCATATGCGACAGATACTGAACATTTGCAATTAAACGATGTTACAATACCATGCAGAAATTATTTATAGATTTAGTTAACAATAAAAAAGAAAAAAAGTCACAACACCTACAAACGGGATTTATTGTTCCGTACGTCAGGCACTTTGTGCTAAATTTGCAGGTATGGAGCACATGAGCAAGCTGGTGGTATGAATGGTAAATTTTCTGAAGCCGCATGCTAGATCACATTGTCAGTGGCAGCAGTTTTCGTTGAAACTGAACGAAGGCTATGGAGGCTTTATATAATACCAGGAAAAAAATCAATACGCCTGGAAACACGACGTCGAATTTGATCCGACGACGGGGCATATGTCACCAGGGGAATATTAGATGTACTGATAATGGTTTCAGCGTTGTCTACCAACAAATACCGTAGTGACATAGCGCCATCTATGTCTACCTTTTAATTGGGAATGCTCGCAGTCACAAGGCTCAGTGTGATGCAAACGTGTGAAGGAAGCTGTCAACCATGCCATGGAAACATAATCGTGCTACCTATAACCAGGTGAGCGAGTCTGAAAGAGGTGAAACTGCTGTCTTCCGAATGGCGGGGGTGTTGTAACCGGAAAGGTCGCAGGGTAGTAGAGACGGAAACGCGGAGGGACCCGCGGAGCGGCCCGCGGACAACAACACAACGGGAGAGCACGGACACGACCAACGGAGGACCTTACGACACAACAAGAACAGACAACAGAGGAACGAACCAAACAAGACGACCACATCCACGGGAATAGAAACATGAAGTCGACTGCTGCGGGACGATATGTCCTGAGATGCAACGCGATGTCAACTGCTGGCTGAGCTTTTTTAAGGATGGGGCCCCTCCACGCCCACACCAACGTGGTGACCAAACCAAAAGTTCTACTGTCACCTCCGTAAACATGTTAGTTTTTTAATCAGGCGTCACAGGATGCGGGCTGTGATGTTATCCATGCGTCTGGGTAAGATTACTCATTAATATGGTCCATCAGGAGATAGAAGTGGTCGAAAACGATTGAAGGGTAGCGGTTGTAAGGGCAGAGGAAAAAAAGTGCCAAGGCCAGCGCCAAGGGAAAGAAACCTCTGCGACAGTAGGACGGGTAGTAAGGGCAGTAGCGGCTTGCTAGCTGCGACAGAGCATGCGAGGTGAGGTAAGGTTAGTGTGAGGTATCGTGCATCGTTAGCTATGTGCTGCGTGTTCGTTAGCTGGGTCAGTCCGGGTGCTGCGGCTGGGCTCGCTTATAGTCTCCTGGGCCGGCCGCAGCGGCTTCCTCCCTGTAACATAAGAGTTCGGCGCGGCAACGCATGCGTTGCTGTTCGGCGCTCTGCTGAGCCTTGTCGTCAGTGACTTGGTGGAGCTTCATCAGGCTGGTGCAGATCGGCGGTGATCGGCTACCGTTCAGCGTCCTCCTCTACTGCACGCCGCAGCCCTTCCGTAATGTAGCTTCTATGAGCTCCGTTTGTTCAGAGAGCTGCGCCAATTCAGCGTCAGAGGAAGTATTACCGTTCGCTTGCGCTTGTGCGATGAAGGCTGCCCTTTTGGCTTCTCGATCCCTTGCGGGGCCCGCTCCCGCAGCAGTCGGCGTTCCCACCGGTTCCGCTGGGGCGGCGGTTTTCTACTTTGCACCTTTCACCTGCGGTGCTGCTGGGGCAGCCGCTGGCATAGGCGCGCGGACGTCCTTCTGCGAGGTCGCAGGAGTGTTCGCAGGTACTACTGCGCTGAGGCCTTGGGCGAAGACTGCTCGCAGTTGCCTCGAGGCCTCTTCCTTCTCTGCAGCCACGGCGGCTGCGAAGGCAGCCCTCTCTGCCGCCATGACGGCTTTGAGGGCTGCAGTGGCCTCCTTCACGGCGGTGCCGAGTTCGAGATCAGATTTCTTCTCGGGAGCGCGAGCTGCGTCATGGCTGCCCGTTTCCGGGCGGTCGTCCCTGCCCCTGGCAGGTGGAGCTGCTACTGCGCCGTCCCTCAGCTGCGCCGGGCTGTTCTGCGCCCTACGCCGTTTCCGACGTCGTCTTTGCTTCTGCCGTTGCGTCGGTGCGGCCGCGGCCGCCTCGCCGCCCCCGGCACGGTTGCGGCTTGAGAAAGCTGCATAACCGCGCCAACTGGCGACGTGCAGGCCGCCACACCGGACACAAGTCGGCAGAACGTTGCTGCCGCGGTCGCAGGCGCGGCTGTCGTGCTCGCCCGAGCACTTGACGCACCGCGCCGCGTTGCGGCAATACTTCGCAACATGGCCCTCGCCCTGGCACCTGAAGCACTGGGGCTGGGGGTCCGTGGCGGTCGGGAGAGCCTCTGTCGTAACCGGGAAGCCCAGCAACTTCCGCAAGTCGAAGATGTCGCTCCCGCCGTCGACCGTTTGCACGGTCACGGCATAGAGCGGCGCCCTCTTCCTGTTGGTCCGGTTGTGCAACCTTGCGGTTGCATTACCAAACCCGGCTCGCAGCAGCCCTTCCCGGACCGCTGCCTCATCACAGCACCAAGGTAGCCCCTGAGGACTGCCTCGGTCGTCTTCATCCTTCCTACGGAAGGTGCCTTCTCACGCGCGGGCGGCGCGTCGACGATGTGGTCGGCCACTGCGACCTCGATCGCCGTGTGGTCGGCCACGTTTGCAGCTCGAACGCAGATCAGCGAGTCTGTATCGACAGACTCGTAGACCACCTCGTTCCGAGCGCAATTCGTAATGGTGTCGAACAGCGCTGTCCAGCCGCCTTTGCACTTGACGTACAAAGGGGGGACAGGCCGCGACTCGTCTTCTCAGGAGTTCCTTGCACAGTCGGCAGACTCAGTGAGTTGCACAACCGAAGGACCCTTCGTAGCCGCAGGTTTCCTCTGCGCACCCTTCTTTCCCGTGCTGCGAGGCGCGGAACACGACAATCTGCACGCGTTGTGAAAACAACGCACGACAATTTGCTCTCCGCGGCGCCCACAGCACAGAAACCTCTTCACGAGCTCTCAACGGCCGAGTAAGCGTAGCGCGCAACGGCAGAGATGCGCTCGCCTCGCCAGCTCAGGCCGCTCTGCGCTGCTGGCTGAGCTTTTTTTCTTTTTTTACTTTATTGTTATTTTAATACCTGTACAAATCAGGTAGGCTGGCAGCGGCACACTACGCCGCTCTTCAGCCATAGTGATTACAATAGTATAAGAATGGAGAATGATAATTAATATAGTGACGGGCAAAAGAGAGAGGTCACAGAGACACAAAAAAACACGGAGTCGTTCACACGTGACGGTAACAACACTGAAAACACGTTGGCACGGCGCACAGAACACTGATGAATCCGACAGCACAAGTGAACGTAGTAGTGGGATGGCGGACACCAAAAACACTAA
The DNA here is from genome assembly GCF_021461385.2 of Schistocerca piceifrons. Taxonomy (NCBI): domain Eukaryota; kingdom Metazoa; phylum Arthropoda; class Insecta; order Orthoptera; family Acrididae; genus Schistocerca; species Schistocerca piceifrons. The sequence goes on along the minus strand of NC_060145.1, from coordinate 208,077,177 downwards.
ACGACGTCACACACACGAGACACAGAAGGCGATGATCTCCGGCGCGCGAATGTTCACTATGCGTGTGCGAGTCCGGGGACCTGCCAAGAGAGGAGGAGTAGGAAGGGGAGTCGGAGGGGAGAGCAGAGGTGCCACGGGCAGGGGAGATAGGGGGTAGGGAGGAAGGGAGAGAGGAAGCCCGAGGGAAGAGGGGGGAGGGAAGGGATGGGGAAAAGGAAAAAGAAGGGAAGAGAAGAGATGGGAGGGAGGGTGCCAATAGGAAAGGAAACCGGAAGTGGGGGGCGGGGCAGGGTCAAAATTGATAGGAGGGGTAGATGGAGGGGACGAGGACATCATCAGGGAGAGGGAGCTGGCGGAAGCCACCTTGGGAGAGGGTAAGGAGGGTCGAGAGATGGAGACCGGGCGGGACGTGGGAATACAGGTGCGGCAGCGGGCGGGGGTGGGAGAGGATCGGGGAGATGAGCGGGTGAGGAGGATCAAGTTTACGGGAGGTTTACAGGATCCGTATCCTTTCAAGGAAAAGGAGGACGTGGGGGAAGGGGATGAGATCATACAGGATCCGCGTGGAGGAGGGGAGATGGATGCGATAGGCAAGGCGGAGAGCATGGTGTTCAAGGATTTGGAGAGTTTTATAAAAGGTAGGGGGGGGCGGAGATCCAGGCTGGATGGGCGTAACAAAGGATAGGGCGGATCAGGGATGTATAGGTGTGGAGGATTGTGGAGGGGTCCAGACCCCACGTACGGCCGGAAAGGAGCTTGAGGAGATGGAGTCGGGAATGTGCCTTGGCTTGGATTGTCTGGAGATGGGGAGTCCAAGAGAGGCGACGGTCGAGGGTGACGCCAAGGTACTTAAGGGTGGGAGTGAGGGCGATGGGACGGCCATAGACGGTGAGATAGAAATCAAGGAGGCGGAAGGAAGGGGTGGTTTTGCCTACAATGATCGCCTGGGTTTTGGAAGGATTGACCTTGAGCAACCACTGGTTGCACCAAGCGGTGAACCGGTCAAGATGGGATTGGAGAAGGCGTTGGGAGCGTTGCAGGGTGGGGGCAAGGGCAAGGAAGGCGCTGTCATCGGCAAACTGGAGAAGGTGGACGGGGGGTGACGGCGGCGGCATGTCCGCCGTGTACAAAAGCTACAGAAGGGGGGGAGAGGACGGAGCCTTGGGGCACACCAGCGGAGGGGAAAAAGGTGTAGGAATCTGTGTTATGGATGGTGACATAGGAAGGACGGCGGGAGAGAAAGGAACCGATCAGACGGACGTAGTTAATGGGAAGGGCGAAGGTTTGGAGCTTGAAGAGGAGACCGGAATGCCATACACGGTCATAAGTCCGTTCGAAGTCAAGAGAGAGTAAGATTGCGGAGCGACGGGAATTGAGCTGTTCGGAAAGGAGATGAGTGAGGTGAAGGAGAAGATCGTCGGAAGAGAAGGACGGCTGAAAGCCACACTGGGTAACAGGAAGGAGGCGGTGCTGGCGGAGATGCTGGTGGATGCGTCGGGTGAAGATAGATTCCAGGACCTTGCTGAAGACCGAGGTAAGGCTGATGGGATGGTAGGAGGAGACGGCGACGGCGGTTTGCCAGGTTTAAGGAACATGAGCGTACGGGAGGTTTTCCACAGGTCAGGGTAGTAACCGGTGGACAGGACTACATTGTAGAGCCTGGCCAGGGTGGAGAGGAAAGAGACAGGAGCTTCACGAAGGTGACGGTAGGTGACACGATCGTGACCAGGAGTGGTGTTGCGTTTTGTGTGGAGTGTAGCAATGAGATCCTGTGTAGTGATAGCAGTATTGAGGTCCATGTGTGCACTGTTGTCCAAGTACTGGAAACCAGGAGCGAGGGGAGGGACAGAGGTGTCAGTTCGATCGCGGATATCTGGGAAGAGGGAGTAATCGAACCGGGGATCATCGGGGATGGAAAACACATCGGACAGGTAGGAGGCAAAGTGATTGGCCTTATTAAGGGCGTCAGGGAAGGGGTGATCATCATGGAGAAGAGGATAGTAGGGGGAGGGCTTAGTTCCGGTAAGGCGACGGAAGGCGGACCAGAACTTGGACGAGTTTATAGGGAGGGTAGCATTTAAACGGGTGCATGTCTGTCGCCAGTCCCGGCGTTTCTTAGCCGTGAGCAAATTTCGAATGTGTCGCTGGAGTTGCCGGTGGCGTCGTAGGGTGTCCAGGTCACGCATGCGGAGGAAGGCACGGTAGAGACGGCAGGATTCATGGAGGAGGAGGATGGCCTGTGGGGGTAAGGTAGGACGGTGGGGGTGGATGGCAACAGTAGGGACGTGGGCCTCCACGGCCTCAGACAAGGTTTGCTGGAGAAAGGAGGCGGCATGGGTGACATCATCGGGATGGCAGTAGGTGAGAGGGTGGCTATCGACCTGGGTGGAGAGGGTATCCCGGTAGGCATTCCAGTTGGCACGGGAATAGTCATGGATGTACTTAGGGGGAGGGTCATTACGAGGGTCAGGGCGGGGGCGACGACCGTCTGAAACGGTGAGGAGGACAGGGAGATGGTCGCTACCAATAGGCTCCAGGACATCCACCGTAATGCGACCAAGGAGGTTGGGGGAGAAGAGAATAACATCGGGAGTGGAGTTGGATTCGGGACGGTTGTGCTGGTGGACGGGGATGAGGTCGCCTTGAAGGGAGGAGAGGAACCGATGTCACCGCCGTAACTGGGCAGCGGAGCGACTATGGATGTTGAGGTCGGCGGCGATCACGTAGGAGGAGAAGGTACGGTCGATGTGGGAGAGGAAGTCGAAAGGAAGAGGGGCGTTGGGGTGGACATAGATGGTGGCACAGGTAATGGTAAGGCCGGGGAAGAAGAGACTAAGGATCAGGTGTTCGGTGGGGTCGGGAAGGAGAGGTTGGAGCCGAACGGGGATCTGGTGGTGGTGACCAATGGCAACTCCGCCACGTGCAACTGGGAGGGGATTATCGGAGCGGTGGAGGATATAGGGGGAGGTGTGGATGGAGTGGTGGGGTTGGAGGAAGGTTTCATTGAGGAGGAAGGCATGCACACGGTGGGTAGCAAGGGTGTGCAGGAAGAGGTTCTTGTTGGTGGGAAGGGAGCGGATATTGTTGAAAAGGATACGGTGCTGTCGTGCCATGACAGGGATTTAGACGAGGGTGTCAAGACGGGAGAAGGTGAAATGGGCCTGGTTGTTGGAATAGGTGGCGTACATTTTAAGGTGGAAAATGGAACGGGTGGCGAGGGAGATCTGTTGGAGGGTGTGGGGGCGCTGAAAGGGATGAACATTCTGGAGGACGATGGTGAGGAACCTGATGATGTCCTCAGCGGTGGGGGGGGGGGGACGAAGGGAATTGCCAGGAGGGGTGGGGGCGTCCAGAGGATGGACAGGTATGGTGAGTTCAGGAGTGGTTGGAGGGGGTCGGGCTTTACACTTTTGGGAGTAGGTGGGATGGGGGAGATTGCAGGTATTACAGGAGGGAGGGGATTGAAGGTTAGGGCACTGCCGGAGGAAGTGCACTTGCCGACAATGCGGCACTCAGCTGTTGGGTGCGCATTATAGCGCAGACACCTCTGGCAGTGCAGGGATTGAGGAGGGGAACGGGAGGGGTCGACCTTGTACCGCTGGTGGAAGAGGAGGGCACCCTCCTTCAGGGGATGGTCAATGGAGGGGGCGTCCTCAGAGAAAATGCGGCGGACCGCGCGCACCTCCAGCGTGGGATGGGCCTTGAGCTCTGCCAACACCTCCTCCTCCGTGATCGACGGACTGAGCCGAGTGATCACGGCGGTGAGGGTCGGCGGGCGACGCGGGGGTTGGGGTTGGCAGGTAGGAGATGGAGAAGGAGCAGGGGTAAGGGAGGCGTTGGGGCCAAAACGGGTGATGGGGAGGCGGGAGAGGATGTCAGTATGGAGGGTTGGGCTGGGGGAGGAAATGAGAACAGAATCCCGTCAGGGAGTAAGGAGAGAGATGGGGGCACCAGGGAAGTGTTGGCGGAGGAGGAGGGAGAGATTCCGGGCCTCGAGAAAGGAAGGATCGGGATGGGACAGGAGATACTTGTATAAACGGGGGGGAGGAGGAGGAGAGGAGGAGGAGGTAGCAGGGCCACGTGGGGAGACATCCATGGCACCCTGGGGGGGGGGGATGGAGGTCGGGGCGGGGCCTTTTTGGGAGCGGAGGAGGTGGGGGTGCCACTAGGGCGTTTGATGGCGGCAGGGCGGGTGGTGATATGAGGGATGGGAGCTATAGGGAGGTGGTGGGAAGGGACAGGTCCCGGCGTGGACGCAGCAGTCGGCGCCGGAGATGGTGACGGTGAAGGCGAAGGCGACGGCGACGGCGATGATGATGACGGTGGTGGCGGTGATGGCGAAGGCGACGGGGAAAGCTGGGCGTGGACAGTGGCCGGAGCTGCAGTGACAGGCTGGGGGAGTGGGGGGAAAGGATCAGAACGAGAGGAGCGAGTGGAAGAAGCAGGAGAGGGGGCGACAAAGAGCGAGGGCGAAGGGAGAGTGAGGAGAGGTGGGATGGAAGGAGGGGGGTGTGACTGGGCACACCAAGTTATAGTGGTGGAGGCGGAGAAGGGGATGTATAGACGATGGCGGTGGTGGTAGTGGTGGCGGTGGTGGTGGGGGTGGACATGATGACAGGGAGAAAAAACGCACAGCACGAAAAGGAAAGGACACAAACTGGGAACAGACGAAGACGCAGACGGACGAAGATCAGGGTCGGACGACCGGGGTCGGACGGCGACGGCGACGGCGACGGCGACGGCGACGGCGACGGCGGGCGGCAGGAACGCCGCAGCTGCTGCTGCCGCGGACGGGGCCGGGGCTGATGCTGCTGCTGCTGCTGCTGCTGCTGGCTGGACCGCTGCTGCTGCTGCTGCTGCTGCCACAGGAGGATGACCGGCTGGCTGGCTGGCTGGCTGCTGCCGGAGGGACCGCTGCTGCAGGCCGGGACCGGTACCGGGACCGCTGCTGCTGCTGCTGTTGCTGGACCGCTGCGGCTCCGCTGGGCTGGCTGGCTGGCTGGCACCTGTAACACCTAGCACTTCGATGAGCGCTGTAATCGCACTATCGAAGGGCGGCAACCTTTCGGTGTACCGCCAGAGATCGCTGGCTGAGCGCGAGGCATGCGCTTAAGTATGCTATGGGGAGCGCCGCTATTGGCCCCTGGGACCACATATTCCACTGTGGTGCCCTCACACTAAAAGCGGGCCAGGAGGCGCGCGCCGCCACATCTTACGGCGCGATGGTGCAGAGACTTCTATGGGTCTTCGACGTCCATGACGTCTGGCGCGGATTCAAATTCCGCGGCGCGCGGTACCAGAGGCGGGATGATCCTCTCGGAGAATTACCACACAAGCTGGACGCACTGCGTCAGTTGTGCAACGATATTGGTGTCAGCTGTCATGTGAACATACTCACACCCCTAGACGAGGTTCTGAACGACCACGCTGCACAGACATCCGCCAGGATCGTCCTAACGTAAGGGCGGCAGTGGCAGATCGGACAGCTACCACAGCACAGATAAGAGTCCTTGTGAGTCCAAACCTGTCAACATGAAATATTGCGAACGGTTATTAGTAGTGGGACTACGGGCATGCACGTCTCTATCCCGTCTTCCACTCACGCCACAGCATCGACGTACACGGCTAGACCGTTTCCTTCAGTGGGTCACTTGGAAGATGGAATGGCGCCCTGTGGTTTTCGGTGATGAAAGCCGGTTCTCTGCCTGATGCTAGAATTAGTCATTTGCGCATACGACGTAGGCCTGGTAAGCGCTGTCTCGTAGAGTGCATTCGTCCATGACACACTGTCCTCCCCCCCCCCCCCCCTCCCTCCGGCCTTATGGTCTGGGGTGCGATAAGCTACCAGTCTTGTTTACAACTTGTGTTTCTGGAGGGGATGCTAACCGGCTCTCGGTATGTGCAGAATGTTGTTAGATTCGTTCTTTTGCCGTTCTTACAACAGGATAAAGCTCACCCACACACTGCCCACGAAACTCAACGTGCTCAGCAAGACGTACAGCAACTTCCCTGGCCAGAACGATCTCTGGACATGTCTCCTATCGAACACGTGTGGACTATGACGGGACGATAAGTGGCTCTTGCGGCTATCTGTCAACTCTCTTGCAGAACTACGTGAACAGGCCGAGCAGGCGTGGCATAACGTGTCTCAAGATAGCCTTCACTCAATGCCAGAGTCGGCGTTTACACTGTCGCCCGTGGAGGTTACTCTACGTCCTAATACGAGTGTGAGAGCATGGGTCAGAACCATTTGTGCCACAGAGCTGAAAATGTAATTACTTCATGTACTCAATCTCCACTGTTGCGACAATAAATCTTGAGTGAATTAGAAACCTCTAAAATGGCGTAGTAATTTTTTTTCCGGCGGCGTATATTACTCCGAAGTACGTTGGTTAAGTAAAATGTCATGGCAGGAACGATTTTTCGATTTAAAACTCGCTATTATTGAATTTGTGAAGACAAACAGACTGCAGGATCGGAAATTACATCCGAGAAGGATTGCAGACCTTGCATTTTAAGTGCAATTGACAGCACGCTGTGCACAGTAAGACAATGCAAAGTGAGAAACAACTTCTTTCTGATTTTAATGGGAAGCATATAAAAAGAAGAAGGCGTTTTAGAAGGGACACATTCTGACAAACGTAGTCCAGTTCCCTAAGATAAATGGAAATAAAGAAATCGTGAGGACAGAAGCATTCATTGTGGCCTTGAAAGAATTACAAGGGTAGTTTCGTAAACGTTTTGAAGAAACTGCCAATCGCACATCTGTTTTAGAGATCTTTTGTCGTTTCACTTGAAAGCGCCCCCGTGCATGTGCAGATGAAACTGGTGTGCAAGGTAATTCCCGTTTTAAAGACAAATCCCTCTGACGTTAAAATTGTTCAGGACGTCTACGTTGCTTTCCTCAGGTAGAGTTTCCTCGTCTCGATAATGTGGTTTCCAAAAAGTGCTACAACATTTCGACTGACATATGTGTGTGAAAGACGTTTTCAGCACGCCAAAAATAATTAAATAATACCGAAAATTTGTTTTGTTTTTTATCTATGTTGTTGATAAATGAGCATATTTCATTACCATCAACTTTCAAATCGCGCGGTGATCACCATTCAAAGATAAGGGAAATTAGAGCCCGTACTGAGGCGTTCAGACTGTCGTTTTTCGTTTGGCTAGTGGAGTATATGCGTAGATGTAGATGTAGAAATATAAAGACAAGTTATATGCAGTGCGACTGCATTTCCATTTAAATGCGACGTATTCGCATTTCCCCCTCTACCCCTTCCTCCTGCTCTGACAGGGTAGCATGGTTGTGGAAGAAATGTTCCAGCCATGGTGAGCGCTATGGCGCTTGTGCCAGGGTATAGCTTGCGAGCTGAAATCTTGACCACCCATGCTCTAGTGCTCTAGATATTTCATTACTTTCCCTCTGAAATATGCTCTATGATCCTGGAGATATCAAGGACTTGTTTATTTTTCTCGTATACCGGAGTGCCTCATACTCTTTTTCACTGGTATAATATAACATCCGCCAGTGCTTGCAGCTGCTAGCCTAAGTAACATTTTTTCCTGACGTTCGTGCTTAATTCAGTGTCACATGTGCTCGAGTTATTGCTTCAGTGGAACGCCGGTACTGTTCTAAGATTCACATAAGTAAGTGCATTTCCACTAAGAAAATACTCGTATAATATTTCGGTTTTCTTTATCTCCCTCTGTTTCAACGATAGGTAGGATAAATCTTGGGATCTGTTTGTCGTAACGCTTAAACGAGAGCTTCGTTATAGGCATTATGATACACGATCGTTACTGCGTGTTTTGAGAGGGTATTAAACAAAATAATAAATAAGGAAAAAGGCATCCTATACATTTTTGTGACACTATTACCTGTTGTCATGTGCTATCATCTTAGAAAGCCACTCTGAGTTATCAATTTTCGAGTGTCATTCCGACAGAATCAGCAACTATATCGATATTTAAAGCATTTCCCATTTATTTTTCAGTCTCATTTGCACATTTTTAATTACATGACATGTTTCGATCACTCTGAACCATTTTCAGCGTACTCTGATATGAGGGTTTTGAGCCGACAAGAAGGGTTGCTGACACAATTGCATCGGTCTTAAGATGATTCGATGATCGAAACGTTTCATATAACTAAAAATGTGCGAAATAGACTGAAAAATAAATGAGAATAATTTTAAACCTCAACATAAGTTCATTATCACGTTCCCAACTCACTGGCCTTGTGACACGCATAGTCATGCTGACGGGTAATGCTATCGTCGTCGGGGAAGAGGCCAATTGTGAAGGGAGGCAGGCGGTCTGCAGTAATATTCTCACAGTCCACAGCTGTCAGCGTGTCTTCTATTATTACCACAGGTCCCATGAAAGCCCACCTGAATGTTAAGAATAGCATAACACTGCTCCCACCGGCTTGCGTCCGTGGCGCTTTACATTTTTCTAGCATCCGTTCGCCTGGATGGCGGCATATTGAGACATACTCCTCTCTGACGTCGAATAAACAATCTGATAAATAAAGTTCAAGGCAAGTGCACTTTTTTAGGTTAAAGCGCTAAGATCTCGTATGTACAACTAATTACTAGGCGGTAAGGATAAGTGCTCAGTATATGTCTCTTGCCGTCCGTTAATGAATATCTTGTTCGTAAAGTATTGTGGTTCACAGTAAAAAACGGTGCTCGTATCTAGAGGGCACGATTAGGCTTAGTAACATAATTCGGACGCTGTTTCTCTCGATTCCTTTGTCACTCGTTTCATTCTCTTCATATCAATTATATTTCTACAAGATTCCACTAATGAAACTTCCATTATAATGAAATCAGCGACAAAATCTTTTCCACCCAAAACCGAACGAATTCACAGTCTAACTGTTCACGCTAACTTCCAAGTCACTCCTCCATTCCTGACAGACACCACGCTACTTGTTACAAATCAACGCCAAAGAAACATGAACTCACAGTTCAGCGATCATAAAATACATCGATTTTTTATATCCAAGGACCCTCACAGATGTTTTCAGAATTAAGTCATACAAATACGAATAATGGCGATAATTTTAATTTATATTTACAGTTTCAAATTAAATTAAAAATAAATCTTGTGTTATTTTTGTATATCAGTTCTGTTTGTGAAAAAAGTATGAGAGTAACTTTGTACTTTAGATTTACAAATCTGATTCCATTGGACCATATTACGAATTTAATGCGAGTATCATATTCTATGATACGAGGTAGAGAGAGAGAGATCGGAGCAGTGACCAAATCCATTACAGTATCCAGAAACATACATTGACTTGGTATAACAAGAAATATGATTCATTCAGTCACCACGTTTCAGGTCGCCGCCCGTCCTCCTTTACCAAGTGGACAACCTCCGACCTTCGCGTTCGGTGATCAAGTGTGGACGTCCAATGCCTTGTTATCCACTTGTCGTTTCACCGTACTTCAACCACTTTCCACAGGTGCTCACGACAGTAGCACAGGAATAGTTGACCAGCATCGCTGTTTACGAGATGTTCATTCCCTGGTGCTGGGTCATAAATACTTTTCGTTAGTCAAAGTCGGTTATGTCAATGGATAATGCCATTTGTGACCCGTATACTTGCTGCAGTTATTCCCCATTCGGCTCTCTTCCGCTTATGTACTTTCTTTACCGCCTCATACGCGAGCAAGGGCATCAGGAGGCGTTCAGTCTCGATGTGGACAGTGGTCGTAACTGCTCGCACATCAGTGAAACTGGTAAGGCAAGAAACTGAATCATCATCTTCGGAATCGAAGATATCATTCATTGGATGCTATATCGGACCAGAATTAGGGAGGTGCTGTAGTAACTTGGGCTTTGGAGCGATATAACCTACAATCTGACCGCTGAAACTAAATAAAAATTATTTTGAAATAAGGATATGTGCCTGTTCTACTGCCCACCAAGATCATTTTTCTGTAGATCTCTGCAGTTGTCTACAATCAGTAACGCCGTGAAACAAACAGTTACGGATAGCAGATTCGTAAGAATTATGAGATATTACAGTCTCCAGTCACATCAATGTGACCACCTTTCAGGAGCCTGAATAACCAACATTTGCAGTGTGGACCGCTGCGAGACGTGCAGGGATGTCGAGCCATGGCGACTCCATTGCTGTGCCCAGCTGTGCTAGGTTCCTCGGTTGAGCATGCATGGCGCGTAAAGCCGATCGAGGTGGTCTCACAGATTCTCAACTGGGTTTAAATCCGCGGAGTTTGGTTGCCAGGTGAATATGGTACACTCATCCAGATGCTCTTCGAACGACGAACGTACGCTGCGAGCTCTGTGATATCCTGCATTGTTCTACTGGATGCCATCGTACTGAGGAAAAACAAACTGTATGTAGGGGTGGACATGGCCCCTAGGATAGACGCACACAAATGTTGATCCATTGTGTCTTCCGGAATGACAAGATCACCAAGCGAATACTATAAAAACATTCCGCTGGCCCTAATGCTCCCTCCTCCAGCCTCGCCCCTCCCGACGACTGTTGGAAGGTGTTTGCTTTCAGCAAAAAATGTGATTCATCTGAAAAGCCCACATCTCATCACTCAGCAGACGTCCAGTTGCGGTATTGGCGTGCATTGTCAAACCTTCGTCGCCGACGAACAGCAGTCAGCGTGAGTGCACGAACCAGGTGCCTGCTGCGGAGATCCATATGCTGCAACGTTCGGTGGACGCTAGTTGAGGAGACAGTGTTGGTAACCTCTTGTTTCATCTGGGCGACCAGTTGCTCAACAGCTGCACGTCTGTTCGCCCGTACACATCTCAGCTGTCGTTCACCTCTATCATCTACGGTCTGTGGTGCACCACATTTGCTTCCGTGCTCCTTTCGCATAGCGCCTTACAAACTGAGCCGTCTCCGAAATGCTTCCACCCTTGACTCGAAAGACAACGATAATGCCCTTTTCTACGTCAGGCAATCATGATAATGTTTGGTTTGTGGGGCGCTCAACTGCGTGGTTATCAGCGCCAGTACAAATTCCTAACATTTGCTCAGTCCAATCTCGCCGCTTTCCATGAATGATGATGAAGTGATGAGGACAACACAAACATCCAGTCATTTTGAGGCAGGTGAAAATCCCTGACCCCGCCGGGAATCGAACCCGGGACCCCGTGCTCAGGAAGCGAGAACGCGGCCGCGAGACTGCTAGAGCATTCATTTGCCGTCTGTGAGCGGTTATCGCACGTTGACGTCAAACATAGGCGGTGGTCACGTTAATGTATTTGGCAGTAGATAAATTTTTGCACTAAATACGAGCAGTACTTACAGTGTCGTCTTACTTGTAATAGGTTTTTTTATTCGTCATCGAAGCTCAAATGTCAAGTATTAAGAACGTGATTAAAATAGCAGAATGCAGCTAGATCGTGGATGAGATCTGAGTAATGTGACGAGTGGCTATTGATACTGAACCGCTGCTGTGTGGATTACACCCAAAGTGACGGAATGATCCACATTTTGTTGTAGTGAAGTGTGCCTCCCGTTCCATTCCAATCGAGAGTAACACTGCAGCAATTCGCTGAGGCAGTTAGCACAGGTGCTGTGTAGCTGTTTACACCCAATGTCACCCATACGAGTAACGCTGATGCCGTATAATGGTATTCTTTTGTCACTGTGTCACATCCGGAAGAAGAATTGGTGTATGAAAGATAGGGACACTTATAGTTCTTGGTTTCAGACTACGACGACATGTGTTTAACTTCGTAAGGGGTTTAAATTATGCGTTAAAGTCCAAGAAAAAATTACAGCACTAGTAACATGATTGACTGATTAAGATCGGTTTTTTAAGATAGTACTTCATGGCGACTTGGCTTATTGGGTAACTTCACGCATCTTTTCCAACCGGATATCAGCATGTATATATTTTAAGAAACGCATACCACGAATGCTGACTTGTATTTTATTCACCAACTGGTTTCTGTCCAAATGCATGCTCACGGTACTGTACGAAATACAAAACAAAACTTAATGAAAATGCAGTGATAAATATCACCTGCAGGGTAAAAAATTAGAACGTAACATGCGTAAGAAGATACGTCAAAATACACTGACGGAGAAAAATCGCAACATCAAGAAGGTGTTGTGCAACATAAATGAAAATTTTTAGGAGTGTTTATACGTTTGACAGATGGTGTCTAGTAATATTTCGCGCCAGTCGCATAAGAATGGCGGTAGTTGCGCCATTATGAGGATACAAATCGGGTTTCCTTTAAAAACACACTGCAACGGTCGTGAGCGCTAGCTACTTTTGAGATTTGACGTGGTGAGTTGATGTGAATCAAGAATTCCTTTAAGACGACAAAGGCTCCATTATCAACACATCACTGAGTTTGAACGAGGTCGTTTAATAGGACTAGGAGAAGGTGGATCTCCCTTCTGCGATATTGCAGAAATACGTGGCAGGAATGTAGCCACTGTACATGATTGCTGGCAGTGACGGTCACGAGAATGTAGGGTCGCAAGAAGACCAGACTCCGGATGGCTATGTGGCACTACCGAGAGGGAAGACCATCGTTTCGGCATACGGCTCTGGCGCGTCGCACTGCATCTGCAGCAGTAATTTCAGCAGCAGTTGGCACCACAGTGACATAACGAAGTATTACAAATCAGTTACTTCAAGGATACATCCTAGCCAGACGCCTTGTAAGGGGCATTCCACCGACCCCAAACCACAACCATTGACGACATCAATGACGCCAAGTGGGAGCTCATTGGAGGGCAAGATGGAGGACTCATGTTTTTGGTGAAAGCTGGTTCTGCTTCGGTGTCAGTGATGGCCGCGTGTTGATTAGAATGGAACCAGTTTAGGACCTGGCACCAACCTGTGCACGTGATGGACACACTGGACCTGCACCTGGCGTGGTGGTATGGGGTGTGGTATCGTGTGACAGCAGAAGCATTCTCGTGGTTATCCCACGCACCCTGACTGCAAAATTGTACATGAGTCTGGTGATTAGACCTGTCATTCTGCCATTCATTAGTAGTATTCCAAGCTCACTCTCATTCCACTATCGTAACCCAGCACGCTCTACAGTGGGTCGATGTGTTGCCTTGGGCTGCTCGATCACCAGATCTGTCTTCAATCGAGCACATAAGGAACATCATCGGACGGTAACTACACCGTCATCGCCAGCCGCTGTGACCGAGCGGTTCTAGGCGCTTCAGTCTGGAACCGCGCGACCGCTGCGGTCGCAGGTTCCAATCCTGCCTCGGGCATGGATGTGTGTGATGTCTTTAGGTTAGTTAGGTTTAAGTAGTTCTAAGTTCTAGGGGACTGATGACCTCAGATGTTAAGTCCCATAGTGTTCAGAGCCATTTTCCACCGTCATCCACGAACAGCATTCACCTTCCTTCTACTGACCGACCAAGTACAATACGCATGGAACTCCATCCCACAAATTGCCATCCGGCATCTGTAAACATAATGCATGCACGTTTACATTTTTGCATTCAACATTCTGGCAGTTACACCGGTTGTTAATGTACCACTATTCCACATTTACTGTGGCTTATACACGCTTATATTAGCCTGCTACACTATGTGATCGGAAGTATCCGGACACCCCAAAAACATACGTTTTTTATATTAGGTGCATTGTCATGCCACCTACTGCCAGGTACTCCATATCAGCGACCTCAGTAGTCATTAGACATCGTAAGAGAGCAGAATGGGGCGCTCCGCGGAGCTCGAGGACTTCGAAAGTGGTCAGGTGATTGGGTGTCACTTGTGTCAAACGTCTGTATGCGAGATTTCCACACTCCTAAACATCCCTTGGTCCACTGTTTCCGATGTTATAGTTAAGAGGAAACGTGAAGGGACACGTTCAGCACAAAAACGTACAGGCCGACCTCGTCTATTGACTGACAGAGACCTCCGACAGCTGAAGAGGGTCGTAATGTGTAAAAGGCAGACATCTAGCCAGACAATCACACAGGAATTCCAAACTGCGTCAGGACCCACTGCAAGTACTATGACAGTTAGGCGGGAGGTGAGAAAACTTGGATTTCATGGCCGAGCGGCTGCTCGTAAGCCATACATCACGCTGGTAAATGCCAAACGACGCCTCGCTTGGTGTAAGGAGCGTAAACATTGGACGATTGAACTGTGGAAAAACGTTGTGTGGAGTGACGAATCACGGTACACAATGTGGCGATCCGATGGCAGGGTGTGGGTATGGCGAATGCCCGGTGAACGTCATCTGCCAGCGTGTGTAGTGCCAACAGTAAAATTCGGAGGTGGTGGTGTTATGGTATGGTAGTGTTTTTCATGGAGAGGGCTTGCATCCCTTGTTGTTTTGCGTGGCAGTAGCACAGCACAGGCCTACATTTAAGCGCTAAGCGTCTACTTGCTTCCCACTATTGAAGAGCAGTTTGGTGATGGCGATTTCATATTTCAACACGATCGAGCACCTGTTCATAATGCACTGTCTGTGGCGGAGTGGTTACACGACAATAACATCCCTGTAATGGACTGGTCTGCACAGAGTCCTGGCCTAAATCCTATAGAACACCTTTGAGATGTTTTGGAACGCCGACTTCGTGCCAGGCGTCACCGACTGACATTGATACCTCTCCTCAGTGCAGCACTCCGTGAAGAATGGGCTGCAATTCCCCAAGAAACCTTCCAGGACCTGACTGAATTTATGCCTGCGAGAGTGAAAGCTGTCATTAAGGCTGAGTGTGGCCCAACACCATACTGAATTTTATGGAGGGTAATTTTCAGCCAGGTGTCAGGGTACTTTTGATCACACATTGTATCTTGCAAAGTTAATCACTGAAATATGTTACGTAGACAAACGTATTCGAGAAAATTCGTTACTCTACATTACTTATTTTTTGGTGTTGCGATTTTTTTCCGTTAGTATACTATTACAAATTCAACACTTTATTTCATATATCTCCCCAAAATACAAGGCACAGTACTTATTTTTTTGGTATTGGGACTTTTTTCCGTTAGTATACTATTACAATTCCAGCACTTCATTTCATTTATCTCACGAAAATACAAGATACATAATTAAATTCAATCGCTATAGATCCAAATCATAATGAATGTGTAAGAAACAATTCGAATAAAGACAATAGACTAGCTCGGGGAAGTCAACAACAGTATTACATATCATATTCTTTGCGGGATATCCGCAACTGTTGCTGAAATTTTTCATGATGAATTTATCCGCTCCAGTTGTACTTCACACACCCTTTATTTGGATAAAATTGTACATACGAACCGGTTTTCAGGATTTAACTCCCATCTTCAGGCGCTTGATTGCTACGAGAATGTCGTACTAGTCATGCAGAAAATCCAGACATTTTGCATGTGAGACCCCTGTGGGTGAGGCAGCAAAAGGTCCTCTGAGCCAACCAGTATCGCACCGGGTAAACGGTGCCACGTAAGTGCCCATCACGCCGCATGTCCTGGACGCCCAGGAGGGCCGGTCAACAGACTGCCGCATGAGTCGCCGTGTACACATATTATACGGCAGAAAGTGGCCGCCACTGGAACTAAAACCGAGGGAGGAGGGGATCACCCAAGAAATTAAAGCTGACCTCACGGCCGCGCCTCCACATTTCCTCCCAAACGCCTCCCGCTTCTAAAAGCGCTAATACCACTTAACTTATGCATGGGAGAACTTACGATAGGCCTAGTATAGAGCAAACAATAAAAAGCAAGACATGCAATGTGTAATGCAGTTGTCAAGAAATAAAAATAATCGAAACGTATAATGAAACAGTCAAGAAATAAAATTAATGAAACCAAAAACGTACAAACTATAAAATTAATAAAATCATAGTATAAAATACAAAACGGCCCAAACCTACCATAAATATAACATTATAGTGGAAGGTATGTTGATATACATAGTACTTCATATTAAGAATGAAAGGCTATGGACGCAGGTAACCGACATAATCACGGCGCATAAAATCTCCAGTAACGGAGAAGCCAGTGTGACTAGTAAACTCCAAAAAATATTAAATATATACATAGCTGTAGAGATACACATTACGTGCTAAGCCGAGGAACAACATGTTACGCACAACCCATTAAAAGAAAAATTGGACCTAGTTCTGAAAATTTTATGTGACACCTCACAGTTGACATGACACGAAATCTCCAAGGTCAGGGGACGAGATGTTATAGATACAAATGTTTAAATGTGTGTGAAATCTTACGGGACATAACTGCTAAGGTCATCAGTCCCTAAGCTTACACACTACTTAACCTAAATTATCCTAAGGACAAACACACACACCCATTCCCGAGGGAGGACTCGAACCTCCGCCAGGACCAACCGCACAGCCCATGACTGCAGCGCCTAAGACCGCTCGGCTAATCCCACGCGGCCGTTATAGATACAACTTACGTGAAGATGACCAAGCACAACAGCCTAATGTAGTGTAGACTGCTGTGGACACCGCAAGTAGTTGCTGAGCATCACTTTGTGTTTTACTTTGGTTTGCTCATGGAGCAGACAGAGAGAAGTTTTCACACTAGGTTTAGAGAACATGGCGACGCTCGCAATACTGTATCGGCCTTAGCGGTAGAATTGGCACACAATATGCAGAGTTTGTGTTTAATTACAGATGACTTACAAATCTTACATATACCACCAAAAGGACTCGTTCTTAACTTTTTGGAAGAATTATAAATCATGAAGTAATAGTTGCAATGTTCAGACAGTAGCCTCAATGAGCAAACCGAACTTAAACATAAAGGGATGCTCAGCAAGTACTTACAATATCTACAGCAGTCTCCATGGAATTCAAAGATTATAAAGTCTCATGGTAAAACACATTTACATAAAATACTTTACAAAATATTATTATATATTGTACAAAATATGAATGGCTTAAACTAAAAGCAGATTCATTGTTATTATTATAAAATAATGTGTCTTTATATTTACAAACAAAATTTAAATAATCATCACGCCACTTGGCCTTCATGTAGAAAATACAACAATCAAAAACACAGCATAAGTCTTGAGTGCTACAGAGACAGCCCGTGTAGTGAATACATTATATTCACGAGAATTTTTGTAGCCAGTCGGCAGTTAGGAAGGACACAGGAATCTACACCAAACTGTTATGGGGCTTAAGAAAATATTCTACAAAGACGAGAATAGACATGTGTCAATGATTTCCTAACAATAAGACAGCAAAACAAAGACAACGACATGAGGGTCAAACATACTTTTTGAGTACAACGGAGCAAGAACTGTAACCTGATTCGTATTAATAGAACCTAGTCTATCGGCCAAGAACGGTCAAAATAATATAATTTTCATAATCTTGATAAATTAAAGCAAGTGGACAGTAACGCTGGTCAAGAACCTACAGTAATTATATAACACCTTAACAACACAAGGGCGTCACTTTCCAAATCTATGTAAGTACATTGAGATTACAGATAAGGTTGAAGCAGTCGTGTACTCATGTGGCATTTATAATTAGGCATGAACAAACAGGAGGCAACAATGAAGACAACATAAACTACATAACTTTTAGTTGCGAAATAGTCTAAAAATCAGCCATAATCGCTGGTCATACAGGGTCTTCATATAATGTATGTGGGTGAAAAACTTGGTATAAATTTATAACCATACCAAACAATCCAAAACTATACCAATACATGACCACCAGTAAATTTAATTAATGAAAATGCTATGGTGCAAGCAACTGCCGTAAGGATACTGTCACAGTTTGCGCCACAGTAATAAGTAAGCCAGAGATGGACGCCATCAGTATTAATTATAGTCTAAGAACAGTGATTTTTTCAGCTGCAGAGTATAATAAGGATGAAAATCACATTGTTACACACTGAAGTGATGAAAATCATCGGATATCTCCTAATATCATGTAGGACCTCCTTTTGCCCGCAGTAGGGCGGCAACTCGACGTGGCATGAACTCAACAAGTCGTTTGAGGACCTCTGGAGAAATATTCAGCCATGTTGCTCCTACAGCCGTCCACAATTGAGAAAGTGTTCCCGATGCAGGATTTCTTACATGAACTGATCTCTCGATTAAGTGTCATAAACGTTCGATGAGATTCATGTTGGGTGACCTGGGTGCGAAATCATTCTCTCGAATTGTCCTGGACGTTCTTCAAACCAATCGCGGACAATTGTAGCCCAGTGACATGGAGTATTGTCATCCACAAAAATTGCATCGTTGCTTGGGAGCATGAAGTCCACGAATGGCTGCAAATGAAGTAGCCGAACATAACCATTTGCAGTCAATGATTGGTTCAGTTGGACCAGAAGAGCCGGTCCATTCCATGTAAACACAGCTCACACCAGCATCAGCTTACACGGTGCCTTCTTGACAACTTGGGTCCATGACTTCGTGGCATCTATGCCACAGTCGATCACTACCATCAGCTCTTAGCAGCTGAAATCGGGACTCATCTGACCAGGCCACGGTTTCCCATTCGTCTAGGGTCCAACCGATATGGTCACGAGCCCACGAGAGGCGCTGCAGATGATTTCGTTCTGTTAGCAAAGACACCAGCGTCGGTCGTCTACTGCCGTAGCCCAGTAGCGCCAGATTTCGCCGCACTGTCCTAACGGGTACGTTCGTTGTACGCCCCACAATAATTTCTGCTGTTATTTCACACAGTATTGTTTGTCTGTTAGCACTGATAACTCCACACAAACGACGCTGCTGTCGTTCGTTAAGTGAAGGCCGCCCGCCACTGTGTTGTCCGTGGTGAGAGATAACGCCTGGAATGTGGTATTCTCGGCACACTCTTGACACTGTGGATCTCGGAATAGTGAATGACCTTATGATTTCCGAAATGGAACGTCCCATGTGTCCAGCCCCATCCACCATTCCACGTCCGAAATCTATTGATTACCGTCGTGCGGCCATAATCACTTCGGGAACCTTTTCACCTGAATCACCTGAGTACAAATAACAGCTCCGCCAATGCATTGCCTTTTTACACCTTGTGTGCGCGATGCAACCGCCATCTGCATACGTGCATGTCGCTAGTCCATGTATGTTCCTTTAATGGAAGGGACGGAGACCGGATGGGGGGGGGGACATGGAGGGGCTTGAATTAACTAATGTCAGGACTAAAAAAGAGGGAGAGAATGCGGAGTTGGGAGTGTGAGGGGGAGTGGTGTTACGGTAACGCGAGTGTCCATTAAGACCAAATGTCTTAGAAGTATATGAAACAGACGACGTTGGTTAACAACATATCCACTTCAATAGTATACATAATACATTATGTATGGATAAAAAAGAATGCAGCAGAAATTGTGATATAAGCTGTGCATGTGAAAATGATATAAGAAACTTCTTAGGCAGACATAAATGATAATGTGTCGTAACTTGAAAGCACTGCGGCAAAAATAATTATGGTCTGTTAAACGAGGATAATGTAGGGATAGTCTCCAATAAAACATTTAAATCCGTATGTGGAGAAAATTACTTACCTTGAATAGTTATTATTACAAATAGGAGATGAGGATAGGGGGGGGCAGAGGGGGTATGGTCTAGGGAAGGGGGTTGGATACGGAGATTTGTGTAAGATGGAAGTAACTCGAATGATACAGCGTACTAGTCTTTTTATCCCCACATACAGCGAGTGAAACTACATGGTATGCAATGGTAAAATGTTAAGTAAGAGAAGAAAATTAGCTGTAAAATTAACCACAACTGTTGTAACAGTATAGAAAGATATTTGACATAGTTGTATTTGTTACAAATATGTCGTGCAAATGTGTCTTCACAAGCATAATGTGCGTGGGTAACTTTGATACTACAACGTTCAGTCCTGAGTCTTAGGAATTTTGCTTCACCTTCGACAATGACTAACACATCTAATAGATCATAAGCTGTGCGGTAGTTTGGAGACTGCGCTAGAGCGTATGTTGTCCTATAACTGGCTGGTAAGTCAGTTCAAACGATCGGAGTAAGGCAGGCTCATGCCACCTGTAAGAAAACCATGCCTTCTAAACTACTGTAATGTTTAAATCAAAGTACGATCACCCCGCAGTATGGGAGACGGAGTTGGACAGCCGAAGCGATGAACCAACATCCGGACGCCGCTACATAATGCGGAGTTGACCATTAGACGTTGCGAAATGCGGCACCGCCAGTTTAAACGGAGGCGGGGAGTATGACGTTGTCATTAGAGATGCGTTAACAACGGAATGGGTCTGTCAGGAGTGCACAGTTACTTCGAACGTGGGCTAGTCATTCGATGTCAGCAACAAATCCATCATGGACATTGCAGCTCTTCTAAAATTGCCTAGGTCGACTTCCGGTGATGTGACTGTGAAGTGGAGACGCAAAGTGGCAACCACACCTAAACCAGGTCCAGACAGTCCTCAT
Organism: Schistocerca piceifrons; assembly: GCF_021461385.2. NCBI lineage: Eukaryota > Metazoa > Arthropoda > Insecta > Orthoptera > Acrididae > Schistocerca > Schistocerca piceifrons. Next base: position 208,056,798 of record NC_060145.1, on the reverse strand, counting down.
GTACCGATGGAGTTTCACAGTGCTACCAGTGGACCAGCCAGCACTGACTGTGCACAGGAAGTCGAAAAGAACGGGGAACAGTGGGCGAGTAGCTCGTCATCATAAGGCGAAATGTTACTGCAGTGAGTGCTATGCGACGCTTGTGGTGCTGAAAAGAGGAGTTGTCTTACGGTATAGGGGTCAATTTCGTGGCTGGAATGTTGTTCCCTTATTGTGGAAGGATATGTAAACATTTTACAACATTGTCTACCTCGTACGGATGATTGTGTCAGCATGACAATGCTCCATGTCATAAACCATCATCTCAGAGGCGATAGATTCTGGACAGCAATATTCCACAAATGTACTTTGGAGTCCCGACTTGAACCGTGGTCTACATTTGGATTGAGTTAGAGCGCCGAATTCGCTTGAGACGCTATCGCCCACATCAATATCTTATTTGGTTGCGGCTCTTGAGAAAGAATGGGCTGTCATTCAGCCACCTCATTGGAAGTGTTCTCTTCAGAGTTCATCCGTCATAAAGGCGAGGGGTGGACACACCCCATATAAATATCCACTAATAGTTTTATCTGTTTATATGACTGCTCTGCATGTACATGAGGACTCTGCAAATCACACTTAAGTACCTGTCAGGGGCGGATAGTGTGTATCTCGCATAACTTGTAATCTACAGCTAGTGATTCTACAAATGATCCTACTAACAATGTATGTCGGTACCACAAATAATCTGATAAATATAGACGTTCAGAGTCAACAGTTTCTCACTAGAGTGCTCAAACTGAAATGCTCGTATTAACAAAGGATCATCCAGAGCAAAACATGCTGCCAGGTGGAAATCTCATAAAATAAAGAGGACTAAAAATCGTAGTATAGCAAAGAATGTCACGTATTTCGATATTAATAACGTAAAAGCAAGAACGAGTCATGAGGAAATTTTATGTCAGTCCTGTGACAATCTGTTCAGCAGTATTACCCTGCGTCTTTCCAAAGTAGCGAAGCCTTGGGAAATAGCTGCAGCTATGTTTCCCCCTCCTTTATTCTCTTTATTGAGCGACCAGTAAAGCTAGCTGTTCCTGAACTTTCAAGCGTAGTTTTTAATGAGATTATTTTCTTCGTTTGGCTCTTCTGAAAAAAATTTTATTGGAATTGCCCTTCACCACACGTACCTGACTACGAGCAACTTTCCCTGATCGACTGCGCGCGAAGTCTGTGATGCCATGCTGTTTGATAGAGAGACAGCAACTTCAATGGTCGAAGTGCGCACGTGGACAAGCGGAAGTCTTGTGAGGCGGGTCCCTTTCGGAGCAACGGAAAGGAGTTGGCCAAACATGAGGACGAGAACGCGTTTCTGAGCCGGTGCAGTGTTATTTTGTGCGGGCTACGACGTAGCCTTCACTCGGGGCTCTCTTTACCCGCCTCAGTCTTACATTAGGCAATCCGCGCAACCAAACTGCTCTCAGCATCAACCAAGCCGGCAGTCAGATTTTACACTCGCCTGAGACCCCTTTCCTTCGTCTATCACTCATCCGTCGCGCCCCCCCCCCCCCCCCCCCCACCCCTCCCCGCCCCTCGGCACTCCTCTATTTCTTCCCATCAAAAGAAAAAGACAATGTGTAAAGTGTCAGCAGCGCGTCGCTCCAATGTGAACATGACTTAATTAAAGCTTAAGCTAGTATCATGAGAGTCCTTTGAGGATTGCTACTTGCGAAGAGTTGCCTAAATACCTGGGCTCCTGCACCATGTGCATAATTTTGCCTCTAAACTGTACAATTTCAGATATGTCTATGAGGGACAAGCCATTCTCCTTCAGGGTATGTGTTGTTTACGTGGACACAGACTTCAAAATCAGAGTGGAATGTCGGCCTGTATGATGGAACCACATCCTCTTCGGACACAGCAACCGTACTTGACCACACTTCACACTACAAAAGTGTGTGTATAGTCTTGCGACTTGACTAACAGTATTTATATAATGAAGCTGCATCGCCAAGCAAATATTTTTTTGAAAACATTCGCAGCTGATCAACGATAGAATTCAATATAACAATAACAAAAAAGAACAACAGAGATGTAAATTTATGGGAACAAATGATAGACACTCACTTGGAAGAGCACACTGGTCACTAGGTATGCTGATGAGGACGTACAAGTATCAGGCAGTCATGTGACCCTCCATCGCTGTCGTAAGTCACGGCTATGAAGCGTTGTGTACGTGCCAGTTAGTTGCACGCAATAAGGCGGATGGACGTGGAATCGTAACAGAATGACAGAATAAGATATCGTGTTTGGAAGTTCCCGTGAGGACACCTTGAATGACTTTGTCCGATTTGTTGGTCTTTCATTATAGACTGCCCAAGTGTCTGTTAGGAATGGTGTACAGCTTCCAGTCATGTATTACGGCATAACAAATGTAGTTGTAAAAAAAATCGTAACCGACAAGGCCAGAGGTGTCACAACATGTCACTGTCAATCGGTTTCGTAGCCGACAGGAATTACTGTTGTCAGTGAATGCAAGAACATCTCAAACAGTTCCCAACCGAACATGGCGAAAGAAATGCAATAGACATTTGGGAGTCGGGTACCTCGCAAAATGCCTTTGGTCACAGCACCACATGATGCTGTGCGACTTCACTGAGCCAAAGAGCACAGAAACTCTCCAGTAACTGACTGAAAGCATGTGGTGTGGTCCAAAGGGTCGAGTTTTTCTTCTCTTGAAATGATGCGAGACATCGACCGCACAGACGGCCCTATGAAGCATTCAACCAACAGCATGTGTGTGTGAAATCTTATGGGACTTAACTGCTAAGGTCATCAGTCCCTACAACCAACAGTATGTGAGGGTGCAAATCAAGACGGAGGCGGTTCTGTCATGTTCAGGCCCGCTTGTTCAGGTTACGGTGAACACGAACCACGATATTCATTTGTCATTGTCAGTTACCAAGTGTTGCCCTTTCTTCTACATCTTCATGGCGACTATGCTGCAAAAACTCCAGCCTTCCAAGACTGTAACAGCTGTGTCCACAGGGCTGCGTGCATAACTTACAGGTTTGACGAAAAATCAGGCACCCTATAGCGCTTCGACTGACGTGTTATATAATCCAAGGTTAATCTCAAAGAACATGTTTGAGACTATCTGGAACAGTGAGTGAAACGTAGCAGTCAACATGATCACAGTTCCGTAGTTCCAGATGAATAAAGTCCACTGCAGTTGTAACGTCCAAGTTCGTTTATTTGGATAAAGGCAGGTACACTACCCAAGTTGCAGGACATTAATCTAGTATTCAGGTGCTACTTAACAGCTAACTGCTAACGACATCTGAAGATGGGACTAGTGTCCTGAAACTCGGGTAGTGTACATGCCTTTATCCAAATAAAGAACTTGAAAATTACAACTTCAGTGTGTTTTATTCATCATGAACAGTCCAAGTAAAAGTTGTGGATGTCCTATTAAGAATATATTGCAGTTTTTCAGATCTATGGGATCTAATCGTTAATCAGTGGCTTTATTTGGTTGTGACTTACTTTATCTGAGGGAATTATGGTCATTATCAAGACTAGAGGCGTTTCCGCTCGGTATTTGTGTGATGTATCTTGGGGGTAATTACTTTTTTAGTGAAGTGCTTTATAATGAAACTAATTTTTTCAAACGAATGCCTTACAGCAAACGTGATCACAACTAGGGAACAATGCAGTTTCTCGATACGAATAATAGGAAATAACTATGGGTGCATTTCCAGTGTGATGTACTGCTTTCGAAACTATGACATTGCATCTGATTTACAAAAATCCTATAACAGTTTTGAGTCTTTACCAGAACACCTCACTTCGAAATTTAAATTAGATAGTACATACAAGTTATCATCATATCTAAAATATAATGTCATCGGCGTCGTTACTCTCTGGACAACATTGTCAGCAGCTGGAAGCTTTGCAGACGTCCACATAACGTATCTGATAGAATGCAAGCTGGTTCCGTGTCGTGTACGTCTCACCGAGCTTACTCCTCGGACACGCGATGTCAGCGCCGCGATTGGAAATTCCGTACATCTTTTACAACTGCCGTAGCCGTCCGTGAAATGTCACCGCCAACCGCAAAAATATCGATTTGAACAACCAGAATTAGGCTTTTGAAATAGAAGAAGGTGGATGCACGCCGCATGTTTGCGTAATGTCTTTAAGTAATTTCAGCAGTTAACTATAAAGCGACCCCAAGAAGTAAATAGTGCGATGTTTTCCTAGCTTCCTTGTAAAGACACTGTATGTCAAGGTTTTTTCAGAAAAGTACTTTCTTATGAGCGGTACTAATTTCTGTTTCCTTGAGAGGTGTCCATTTTCCACAGACAAAAAAAAGAAAAAAGAAAAATGCAGAGGAATGTGATTCTTGAGTTTCTCCCGGCGTATTTGATAATCAAAATATCCACGGGTGTGCTGCCGGTCTATAGTGTCCAACGGGCACAATATTTCGGCGATCATACATGTCGCCATCATCAGGTGAACTGACGGACTGAGCTCCTGTGAACGTGCCGGCACGGAGATCCGTACGCTATGGATGCTCAGAGGGAACTGGGTTCGGTCGCGGCGGCGGCCGATTTAAATACCCTCCGCCCGCGGCGCGCTTCCGCCGTCCGCGCCCCGCGCCACGGTCGCGCGGTGGAACAGATTGCGACGGCGTCTGAGATGACGTCGGTGTGATGGCTCCGTCCGCCGTGGTCGTCACAACTATACGTTTGCTCGATTTACTCTTGATTAACCCAATCGCTGGTTCCCAAGCCTTGCTAAGATTATAGCCACAGTCACGGTTTATGAGGTCGTCATTGGTGCGAATATCGATGGCCTCTCTAACAACGCTGTCCCAGTATCTCGACGTCTGTACCAGAATCCTCGTGCGGTCATACTCCATGGCGCGATTTTCCGACAAACAATGTTCAGCGACCGCCGACTTGCTCGGATACATCAGTCGAGTGTGCCTCTGGTGTTCACGGCATCGATCCTCGACGGTACGCATCGTCTGACCAATATACGACTTGCCACATTGACACGGAATCTGGTACACGCCGGCCTTCCTCAAACCGAGGTCATCTTTGGCGCTCCCCACCAGTGCACGAGTTTTATTTGGAGGACAAAACACAGTTCCGACCCGGTGTTTCTTCAGAATGCGGGCGATTTTCCCCGAAAGTGCGCCTGTGTATGGAATAAATGCAGTGCCTACCTCCTCCCTCGTGACTTCATCCATCTCAACAGGTTGTGATGCAGTGGTTGGGCGGAGAGCATGTTGAATCTGCCACTCTGAGTACCCATTTTTTCGAAATACAGTTCTCAGATGTTCCAATTCCTGGGGTAGACTCTCTGCGTCAGAGATAGTGCGCGCCCTATGTACTAGAGTTTTAAGTACCCCATTCCTCTGTGAAGGGTGGTGGCAGCTGTCTGCGTGCAAATACAGATCAGTGTGCGTTGTCTTCCGATACACCCCATGACCTAGGGTGCCGTCAGCGCTTCTCTTGACCAAGACGTCAAGGAAAGGTAATTTACCCCCCGTTTCAGTCTCCATAGTGAATTTGATGTTGGGGTGTATGGAGTTTAGATGTGTAAGGAAGTCAAGGAGAGTATCCACACCATGTGGCCAGATGACGAACGTGTCGTCCACGTAACGGAAAAAGCAAGTAGGTTTCCATACGGATGACGACAGGGCTTCCTCCTCGAAGTTCTCCATGTACAAATTCGCTACCACCGGTGAGAGTGGGCTACCCATGGCGACTCCCTCCGTTTGTTCGTAGTATTCTCCATTAAAAAGAAAATACGTGGAAGTCAAGACATGCCTAAAAAGTTCAGTGGTCTTCTCGTCAAACTTCTGACTAACCAATTCTAGTGACTCTTGCAGGGGTACCCTCGTAAACAAGGAAACGACGTCAAAACTCACCATGATATCTGACTCATCCAACCTGAAGCTATCAAGGCGTTTAACAAAATCCACGGAATTACGGATGTGGTGAGGGCATTTACCCACATAAGGACTTAATATTCCCGTCAGGTATTTGGCCAACAAATATGTAGGTGCCCTGATGTTGCTGACAATGGGGCGTAATGGTACCCCCTCTTTGTGAACCTTCGGGAGTCCATATAGTCTAGGCGGTTCCGGACCTTGGGGTAACAATTTCTTAGCGTCACCCTCCGGTAAATCTGCGTCCTTGAGAAGCGCCCTCGTCTTGTTCTCCACCTTCTTTGTATGGTCAACGCTGATCTTCCGGTAGGAATCGTCATTTAGCAGGCTCTGCATCTTATCAGTGTAGTCCTTATGGGAGACAACAACTGTAGCATTGCCTTTGTCAGCCGGTAAGACAACAATTTCAGAGCGCTCCCTCAGATCACGAATGGCCGCCCTCTCTTTACTGCTGATATTTGACTTCATCGGCTTGGATTTCGTCAACGCACGACAAGTTTCACGACGTATTTCCTCGGCTGATTCTGGCGGAAGTCGAGCTACAACCTGTTCAACAGCACTAACAATTTCTGCGACCGGAGTGAACTTGGGGGTGGGAGCGAAGTTGAGACCTTTCTGCAAAACCGAGACCGCATCATCACTCAACACCATGCCACTCAAATTGATGACAGTCTTGCACGGAACCTGCAGAGATGGTTTGTCAAGGAGACGTGAGAACTTAGCTGTTTGACGTCCCGTAGCCTTCTTATGGGCGGAATCACCTGACACCCAGGTGACACCATCAATCCAATCCCAGGAACAAGAAGTGAACTTACTAGCCAGTTGCAAATGTAGTTTGAGTAATTCCTGTGAGATAAACTCAAGGCTCCGGCGGGTGAATTGCACTCTCTTACGTACCAATGAGAGGCTGGCTCGTTTCTTGATTCTCTTAGCTGCTGCAGAATCGATGTGATGCATAACCTTTGCAAAATTTGGAACAACATCCTCGGAACAACTTCTCTTTAGAAAAGCAAGAGTACTTAGCAAACGACATCTACGGTGGCGCAACTTTTCAAATTTCTTCATGCTGCGATACATCTCCTCCCCGTAAAGGTGTATGATGTGATTCTTGAGTTTCTCCCGGCGTATTTGATAATCAAAATATCCACGGGTGTGCTGCCGGTCTATAGTGTCCAACGGGCACAATATTTCGGCGATCATACATTCGCCATCATCAGGTGAACTGACGGACTGAGCTCCTGTGAACGTGCCGGCACAGAGATCCGTACGCTATGGCTGCTCAGAGGGAACTGGGTTCGGTCGCGGCGGCGGCCGATTTAAATCACAGAGCCATCACACCGACGTCATCTCAGACGCCTTCGCAATCTGTTCCACCGCGCGACCGTGGCGCGGGGCGCGGACGGCGGAGGGAACGCGCGTACGGATCTCCGTGCCGGCACGTTCACAGGAGATCAGTCCGTCAGTTCACCTGATGATGGCGACATGTATGATCGCCGAAATATTGTGCCCGTTGGACACTATAGACCGGCAGCACACCCGTGGATATTTTGATTGCAGAGGAATGATCTAGACTGTAACAAATCCAACAACTGTAGTTCTTCATTATTCAGCAGCGATTTTTTCTTCAGTCTCATAAATTCTACAGCTTCTACACTTCGGTCAATGAACTTGCCGCTGTACACGCCCCAGGCGCTAATAATCAGCAAACTCTCACCCGTTTTAATGTGATTTTAAACGATATTTGAACATGTTCCCCAGTTGTCGCCTTCAGAACTGCCTCTGGCCAAACTGCGAGCTGGACAATCGTCGGTCAACCTTCATAACGGAGATTGCTTACCGGCATTGAAAAGTGTGTTCGTCGCACGTCCACCTCCGAGGCATACCCGAACAGCACTGTCGGAATCAAATAATTTTCAGTATCGTGTACCACGTTTAATATTTCATTAACCACCTTCCCCATTTTCGCACAGCCATGCGATTTGTTTCCTGTAGCGGTAATAATTTACACTACCTGACACAAAAAATTAAGCACCCAAAAGTCGAGAGGGAAACGAAATGGAACTTCTTCAGAGGGCACATAGTTTTATTTCAGTGAATAAAATTCGAGTCAAATTTACAGAGAAGTTGGCAATAGGAGCCGACTTATCAGTGTGATGTTGCATTCCATCCGGCGTCAATGAAGGCGCTGGTTCGGTTGGGAAGAGCGTCATAAGGCCATTGTATCCTTTCCTGAAGTAAACTGGCCAACAAATGTTATAACGCTTAGTTGATCCGTCGTTGAAGGGACCATGGGGCTGCGGCTGGTCGTAAAATTGTAGAAATAAGGAATAACAACAGAAGTGATTTTTATAAAATATGGTAATTACGCGATGAGATTCGACATTGCACTTGTGTCATTTTCATGCCCCTATGGAAACTCAATGGTGACATCAAACCATCCATATACAGGTACCATGTATATTCACTGGTCTCGTGGATTTTTGTTTACGCTATGTGTGAACTCTAGCCATCAAACAACAAGTAGATGGCTATTTCTGTATACATCAGGAAGACGGACATACTGGGGGTATCCTATAGTAACAGCGTCAAAATTTAAACATTACGCACTTCCTCCAGACCGAGAAAATTGAGCGAACAGGTTGGTTAATTTGCTTTAGGCATGGGGGCTTTAAGTGGTTTGTAGAGGTACCCTTTGTTCATAGGCTGTTCCAGAGAAAACCCGGTTAAACGATGATTTTTGGATACCAAAAGTACTAATTGTGGGGACGGACCATTCTATAATTACTATTCATGGCAGATTGTCGAAATTTTGACCGTATGTTCTTAAAAATCTATTCTCGAGGTGCGTCGACATGTTTATAGATACCATCATCTGAAACCGAGATCCCGAGGTTTATGCAAAAATCTGTTTTTAGCCATTTTTACTCGGTTGCCCGCAATTATCTTAATAGCTAACGATAGCAAATGGCCCAAATTTTAACTATACATTCTTTAGGCATTCATGTAGAAACGCTATTTGCCAGTTTTCGAAGATATCTATCGCTTGTCAAGATACATCTGAAAAACGTTGATATTTGGGTCTAGTGCCCTTATCATGTAGGAGGTAGAGGTGATCCAAAGGCAAGCTGCGTTAAGGATTTGTTCTGAAAGAGACAGTGAATCACAACATTGATCATCAAACTCTGAGCTCTACAAAAGAAGCGTTCTGCATTACAGAAAGACTTACTATTAAAATCCAGAGCGAACATTCTAAGAAAACTCAGCAACGTAATGCACTGCCTAACAAAACGAAAACAGGGTCAGATGACTACGTAACTTCATATACGCACAGACAACAGACAATTGGCAAGTATGTACATAATCAGACTTTGATTTTTCTGTGACATGTAGAACGGCCACAAAAGTGCATCAGTGGTGTCTATGTTTAATGGCTGTTACCAGGCATGGTAGAGCATATAAGAGACGTGTACAGCGTCAGGTGTTTAATGAACACTATGAGGAACACAGAGTTGCCATATACTTGTATGTGACAGAGTTACCACAACTTGACAGTGTTTTAAACTGCCCTCATTGGAGATATCCATTTGGCCAACTGGTCAGACCGTGAAATATCCATTTCTGTGAGGCATTCAGATGTGGAAGAGGCCTGATGTTGAACTGCATGGGATACTCGTTTCAAGGTTACATTCGACCACATCTGGCGACCACAAGGAAGTATCGGCGTGTTGTGAACCAAGCATGCGTATGTGCCTAGCAAAACTATAGTACAACAAACGTATTAGGAAGTTGCTGCGAAAGCAGTCGTTTTAAACGTATTCACTGCCCCGCTGAAAAAAAGAAATTATGCGAAATGAAAGCCGCTGTCAAAAGGTCAGTGAGAGAATCTTTTAACGAATTTGAAAGCAATAATTTATCTGTAGATCCTAAAAATAACTCCAAAAAATTTTGGTTGTACGTAAAATCTATAAACGCTACAAATAATTCAATACCTTCTCTTGCTGACAGTATGGGTAATGTAACGGATGATGATAAACAGAAGGCCGAAATTCTAAACCTAGCTTTCAAAAACTCGTTTACGGTAGAGGAGTGCAGCACCATTCCCCCTTTCAGCTATCGGACGAACGCAAGGATGGCTGACATAGTGTGTAGTGTATCTGGGATGGTAAAACAGTTAAGATCGTTAGACGCCAGGAAGGCATCTGGCCCGGACGGTATCCCCGTAAGATATTATGTTGACTATGCTACAAATATAGAACCATTCTTACCCATCAGAGATCATTGGAACAGCGGAAAGTTTCACGGGACTGAAAGAAGGCCCAGGTCATAGCAATCTATAAAAAGGGTAGAAAATCTGATGCACATAATTACCGGCCAATTTCACTGACATTGATTTGTTGTAGAATCATGGAACACATTTTATGTTCAGACTTAATGACCTTTTTCGACTCTGAGAAGCTCATCTGCAGAAACCAGCAGGGTTTTAGGAAACAGCGGTCATGCGAGACACAGCTGGCCCTCTTCGTGCGTGATATACAACAGGCTCTAGATACCGGCTCCCAGGCTGATGCCACATTTCTCGACTTTCGAAAGGCGTTAGACTCAGTTCCTCACTGTCGCTTGCTCCAAGAAGTGCGCGCTTACTGTCTATCCGATAGAAAGTTTTCTAACAGACAGAGGGCAGTATGTCGTCCTGAATTGGATGAAATGTCTCTGAGCACTATGGGACTTAACATCTGAGGTCATCAGGCCCCTAGAACTTAGAACTACTTAAACCTAACTAACCTAAGGACATCACACACATCCATGCCCGAGGCAGGATTAGAACCTGCGACCGTAGCGGTCTCGCGGTTCCAGACTGACGCGCCTAGAACCGCTTGGCCACACCGGCCGGCGAATGGGGTGACTTCAACACAAACAAGCGTAACTTCAGGTGTGCCCCAGGGCAGCGTAATAGGTCCGCTGTTTTTTACGATTTACATAAACGATCGGGCTGAAGGTACTGACAGCGGCATTAGACTGTTTTCTGATGCTGTTGCAGGAAAGCAGTATCACACGAAAGTTGTGAACAAATTGGTGAGGATTTGCAGAAAATAAATAAATGCGTAGTGTAATGACTGGCAGTTATCTCTCAATATTGGTAAGTGTACCTACTGTGTATAACAAGGCGAAAATCCCCATTAATATACGAGTACAAAATAAATGCCTACTCTTTGGAAGCGGCAACATCCGTCAAGTATCTGGGTGTGACTATTCGAAATGATCTCAAATGGAATGATCAGATTACACAAGTAACGGGCAAGGCGAACTCTAGATTGCGGTTTAATGGTAGGATCCTGAAGCGATGTAGTCCTTCAACAAAGGAAATTGCTTACAATACGTTAGTTCGTCCAGTCTTAGTGTACTGTTCGTCTGTAGGGGACCGTTAGCAGTTGGGCCTGATTCAAGAGACTGTGAAGGTCCAAAGAAGAGCGGTAAGATTCGTGACTGCTACATTTAGCCATCGCGAGAGCGCTACAAATCTCATAGAAAGTTTGAAATGAGATACACTTGCAGATAGACGACGCGCTAAACGGAAGGGGCTGCTCACTAAATTCCGAAATCCGATCTTCGCCGAGGAAGTAGATCACATATTATTACCAGCAACTTTCAAATCGCGCAATGATCACCATTCAAAGATAAGGGAAATTAGAGCTCTTACTGAGGCGTTCAGACAGTCGTTTTTCCCTCGTGCGATCCGCTAGTGGAACTCTGAGGGGGGCGGGGGGGGGGGGGGGGGGGGGGGAAGAAGGATATTGTAAGCTTGCTCCCATCTGCGATTACGTAATGGACTGCCTGCAACGCTCTGTGTCATCCCGCACAGTTGGTTGGAGATTAGCGGCAGCCAGATTAGAGAATTTCCACTCCATTCGCTGTCTGTCGTCAATATCTCAGTACAAACGGTTGCATCTGGTGTGGTGTTGTGACTAGGGAGCATCGAATGCTGATGAATGGCGCCACAGTGTGTTGAAAAATGAATCGTGGTTCCGCACTATCCAAATGACCATCATCGGCGAGTATGGTGACGACCCGAGGGTAGGTTTCATTTCACCAGTGTCTTGGAGATACGCAGCAGTGTTACTCTTGGAGTCATGGTGTAGGGAGCCATCTGGTATGATTTCAGGTCACGGGTGGTACTGACTGAGGGAATTCTCACGACACAATGGTACATCACGGACATTCTGTTTCCTGATGTATTACCTCTCAAGTGACAGTAACGTGGCGCCATTTTTCAACAGTACAGCGTTCGGCCACACACGGCAACGTGTCTCTACTAACGGCCTGAGTCATGCGTCTTCCATAGAACATGTGTGGGACGACAATTCCATGCCGGCTCCAGTATCCAGGATATCAAGTACCGACAACTGTGGGTCAGCTTGCCTCAGGAGAGAATAAAATGGCTTAATGGACGCTTCACAACAGAATCAGTGATTCATCCAGTCCAGTGGGGCTGCATTGTCAAACTGATACATGGGCTCGTACTGCCAGGTTCTTTGTCAACTGGACTCGATGTTTTAATCACTGAAATAAGATCACGTACCCTCTCAACCTGCGAAGTTGCATTTCGTTTCCTCCTCCCGTTCTAGATGCTTCAGCTTTTTGTCAGGCGGTGTAGTTCCTGTATTATACATATCGTGAAATGACCACAATGGGAAAAGCAGAGAATATCTTTATCAGGTTACCTTCCATTAGGAAAGTGGGTGCACTCAGGGACTGTTACGTAATTTGTAAATGATAGAGCGCAGTAATCAGTCGTCGTCGTCCCCCCCCCCCCTTTTTATTTTTTATTTTTTTTGCAGCTTTTATTACGCAAATCCAGATTTCGTCTAGTACTTAGCCATTATCAATGCATTATTTTTTTAAACCAATGTGTATTAGTTCCCTGCTGTTCGGGTGTCAATCACAGTTCTTTGAATACTACTTTATACAGTAGCATTCAAAGAACTGTGACTGACGCCCGAATAACAGGGAACTAACACGCATCGGTTTTAAAATATAGTGCATTGATAATGGCTAGGTACTAGCCGAAGCCTGGATTTGCGTAATAAAACCTGCAAAAAAAAAAAAAAAAAAGGACGACTGATTGCTGCGCTCTATCATTTATAAAATATGGAGAATATCTTATTTCAGTGTGCCTGAAGTTCTCACATACTGGCTACTATGATCGGATTTCTTTTCTTGCCGCAGTGCTTCTCAAAACACGTTTTCATATACTGTTCACGGCGGATAACGTCACTCTTCCTTACAGTACGAGATATACACACGACGTTTTGACATCTAGAACATCTGTAAGCAAAGGAAGCTTTTGACACTGCTGGACACTAACATTGGAACATCATGAAAGTGGCACACAACAGTCTTCAATTTTGTATGAAGAGTTCTCTATGCTTGGATACAGAAGAGATTAGCATTTCAGTGCAACCGTAAAAAGGTAGGAGCTAAGAAAGATTTATCTGCAGGTTTCTCACCCAAATTTTGTGTGTGATTGTTGCTACACCTCGTGTAAGAAGTATAAATATCTACGGTCGCGTGTCCGCATTTGACAGCGGCAGGATCGTAAGCTTTCGGGACAGAGGTTTATCGATCCACAATATTTCTGCTCGCTTTGGTCGGGATCCCAAGACTGTGATTCGAATAGGGTATCGATGAGTTCGGGACAGCTATACTCAAGTACGATCGGCTCCGCTACTAGCGCCGAGAGGGTAGACACGTTCTTCTCTCGGTCATGCAGCGTCGTTCATCCTCGTCACGACTTTGAATCTAGAAATAGGCTTCTTTGCAGCATAACTAGTACCCACGCAGATATTTGTTTTGAAATTTCATGGCAGATTAAAACTGTGTGTCGGACTGAGACTCTAACAGTGACCTTTACCTTTCGCGGAAAACTGCTCTACCAGCTGAGCTACCAAAGCAGCACAGATGGTAGAGCACCTGCCAGCAAAAAACAAAGGTCCCGAGTTCGAGTCTTGGTACGACACACAGTTTTAATCTCCTAGGAAGTTTCGTATCAGTGCTCACTCCACTACAGAGTGAAAATTTCATTCTGGATTTATTTGTTTCATTTACTTATTTATTTGTTGCTGATAACGAACTAAACTTGCAGTTTCGTTGCTTAATATAGGTTGCATAACATAAATTGTAATTGTACAAAATATTAAATCATACATTCGCACAATCATTATTCGATGGTGAATAAATTTACTACTACTAGAATAATCATCCCAAGAACACGCCATCTACCCCTTGAAGATTATCTCACTGTGAGCAGATCTTCTATTTTAATTTTGGTCTGATGTTCCTGCGGCAATTGGTGCTCTGGCAGTGCACCATTAAAGCGAAACAAGGTATAACGACTCTGTGTAACTGCACACTGTATTATTACAGTCTCTATACTAAGGAATTACTCTGTCCAATGTTCCGTTACCCCATCTACTGGAAGTCTTCCTGACACGAAATTGTTTTTCTTTTCTCTGAACGTGGAATGACCACCGTGTCAACAGGAAAATTTTCCTGGTATCTCATCGGTGGCCCATACTTGCTTATTCTTGAATTTAGAACAACTGTGTGAGGTGAAATGACAAGTTTAATGTCGCAATATTTCACACACTTTACAGCTTTTTACACAGTTTTCAACTCGCCAACATAAAAACAGCGCAATGGATAACGCATCTTGCCAACATCAAAAAGTGAAATAAATTTATACACAACAATGTTAAATATGAACTCTCTGAAAGAACATTAATCTTAAGCACAATATTATTTAAGTTTATTTGGAAGTTTCTTTACATTAATCCTAACTACAATAATATGGAAATGCAATTGGACGTTTCTTTACAAAATTGCTCCTACACATACATTATGATGTTGGTCAGTACTACGAAAATCGTCCGATTCCGGTTCAAAGTTCGGTACTATTTAGGATGACAATCAAGTCTACGATGGATGGTTAGTCAAGTGACAAATTTGAGCGCAAGATTACCCAAGGCCGCTCGAGTTTACAATGGACACAAGCTGGTAAACCAATAAAGTTTACGCCTCTGCACGTGGTATTTACCTTAACCTGCGATGTGCTGCTGTCTGCAAGGTCGCTCTCTCCCACTGAAATTCCTAAAAAAAACTAATCTGGCCTTTGCTGAACTTTCCGGCAGAAACTTTCTCTATGTTTCTCGTTATGCGACAAAACATGTACTCAGCCCTAGTCTTATTATGTGGCGATATACACACGCATGGTTGGAGCAGTGTGCATATTACAGTACCCTCTCAGTTCTTGCAAGGACAATTAACTAATTTGGCTAATCTCCACAGTGGGAGCTAAATGTTGATACAGCTAATTTTAGCTGGAGTGCAGCCACT
Organism: Schistocerca piceifrons; assembly: GCF_021461385.2. Lineage (NCBI taxonomy): Eukaryota > Metazoa > Arthropoda > Insecta > Orthoptera > Acrididae > Schistocerca > Schistocerca piceifrons. The sequence goes on along the minus strand of NC_060145.1, from coordinate 208,041,470 downwards.
GTGAACGCAGTGTCCACACCAATTTCTTCTCTGCGTCGTACGGAGCGTTAAGCACTCCATTCTGCACTTGACATCAGTTCTGCGAAGAGTTCCCACAAAATTGTCCTACTCCTGGCAGAACTGCCTCCCTCCAATTTTTTCGACCAATAGGAACTTTCCTCTCATTTTGTAGAAACACGATCTACCAATCGTAATGTCCCTTGTATCAAACTATGTCGAAACTTCAGTAGTTTTCTCCTTCCTAGTGAGTTTCCGCCAATCGGACGTTTTGTGCCCATTGTAGATACCTAAAGTACATTGACCTTTCCATGTGTTGCACTCACTGGATGAAAATGCGTCACTATCTTTTGTTCGTATCCTGTTGGAATTTCGAAACGCAGTTTTCTAAAGCTTCTTCTCTGCTCTTGCACCGATGCCCTCGCTAGAGGCGGCCCTCCATCTTGAATCACCTGGCCCGGGGTCGCTGTCCTCCTTCCTGCCAGCCCTTTAAGTGGTTGCCGGGGCAGTGCAGTTTCGCTATGCCATTGTGGAGCTGGCTTTTCAAAACTTAAAGCGACTCGACTTGCGTTCCCTGTTCTACCTTCCACACAAAGACATGCGTTGTATAGGAATGGTGTGTTAATTACTGTCGATTGACTGTGATCCCTTTTTGCATTATACGTTGATAGGCAAATGTTTCATAACTATCGATTTACATTACGTGTCATCTTCACCTTCTCATTGCTATTTGTAAAGGTCTCATGTAAGGTGCGAATCTGTCCATTTATTCTGCCGCTTTACATATCCTCCTCCTTCCGTCTTCAATTTTGTACTGGTTCAATCAATGGTTGAGTAATTGATTGAAGACAGTGCAAAATTGGTTCGACTGCTGGCTGTAGCAATTGAGATGTTAACTGACCAACTTCCTATTTTAATATTTAGTATTATTTATGCAGTGGTTCTATTCAGCCTCCTTCATTTACCTCGCACTTGATTTTCTGATCATTTGTACTGTTCTATTGAACTAATTTAAGGGATAATTTTCTTTCAAATATAGTTGTCTACATTGAAATTCAAACAGTGTACGTATCTATAAATTTGTATTATTTGAAAATTCTCCTTTTTATTTTGATACTGTTCTATTTTATTCAGTTAATTTATGTTTAATGTTGATGGATATGTACTGAAGTTGGGGAAACCTTCATTTAATATTATCTTCCCCATTTTATAAAAGAAATGTTACTTTTTTTGGATTACTCACAATCGAAAACATGTTTAATTCTTACAATTAAACTTTATAAGTTATATCTCAACCTGTCTCATGATTTTACAATTATAATCCTATTTATGATTCTATTTACATTCTCCAGAAATCTTAATTCTACGCATCATGACTTTCGCAAACACTGAATTTCTAAACCTAATTTTTACATTACAAACTTTACATTGACATTCTGCAATAGCTAAATCCATTTACGTTTATATGTGTATTTTTATGAACACATTACAATCAAAATTGTTAATAGTACGTTTTTTATTAACTTAAACAAGTTGAAAAAACTGCAATATAAGAAAAATTATTTACATGTCAAAATGAGCAACCAAACGTCGTTAATAAAGATTGATTACTAACACAGGAAAAGTGTATATTAACATATCTTTAAATACAATAAGAATTTAAATTGTTGTCCCTTTTTTTCTATATAGTAGTCTGTCACAGACAGTTCTTTTTCTTATATGTACCATGGTTCACTTTTTCTCCAAGTGTCCGTGTCTCCTTTGAGTATGGTATGGCGCTTGGTATGCATCTCGCCACATTTCTGTTGAGTGCGGCATGACGGTTGCCCGTGCCTCCCCGTGTTCCCATCGAGAACAGAATGACGGTCGGCAGAGAGAAAGGTCTGAAGATCTGAGTGTGTTTTGAATGCGTGGTAGCCGTTGTTCCATTATGCATATGCCTGTGGTGCAGTTGAATTGGAGATCCATTTTTGGCAGCCAAAACTTTTCTGCTTTCACATTCGTCGAATCCTTATGCCTATTCACTGTGGGTCATTTCGGCAGTAGATTTCCATACGGGTTGTTTTCTTCCATATTTCTGGTATGCCATCTGAAAGCGTTGCAATCTGCCATAAAGAACATCGAATATATATACTGTTAGAACAGTTAAATTATATTCTCGCTGGTGGTTAAATGTGATAATGGTCTTTTATAGGAAAGGATTTGAAAAGGTTTCTTGATCTCTTTTGGTCCAGGCTCTTCTTTCCTCCAAATCTTCTACATTGTGTCTTCTGTTCTTGGTGCTTCTTACTGTCTTCTTACTTGTGTCTTCGTTCTTCTCTGGACTGGGAGTTAGAACTGAAGACCTGTTTAACATCATTATCTTTTTCCTTTCTTATGGCGACTTCTTCACAGTTGTTGTCTATTCTTCATTGTAATCAGTTGTTCATCTAGATAAGTTGAACAGCCTTCTATCCTTTTCCTGCTTCGTCCCATATGTTGTCAGGGATTGTCAAGCAGATGTTGAATTTCGTATGGTCTGATGACAGTTTCCGCTATTCTGCACATTGAGTTACGGAAACGTGTTTCTTCTTCTTCCTGTGGTGAATCTAAGCTTCCGCTCGTCCTCGCCATAATATGTCCACCTCCGTTCCGGTTCGGTGGACATTCTTTATCCCTTCATATGCAGCTTTGAATAGGTAGGAATAAAGCTCACTTCCGAGTGCAAGTTGATTGCATTCGGACTGCGTTTTATCTATCCAAACGTTTCCACAGAGGAGTTATCCTCTCGGATCGTCGTTTCCACCAAGGCTTCTTCTTTTGTTACCTCGTAAGCTGACGTACCAGGCACTCACATTCAGTGTTCCTTCGTCTCACACCTAACTGCACTCCTTAGTCTTGTTGTCGATCTGCCCGCAATGATGCTGCACCTTGGCTGCAGACTTCATCTTCAATGTGTGACAATCTTACTTTCGTTACATCCCTAGATTGCGCTATCAACTTTACACTGTCAACTTTACAAACATTAAACAAATTTTTTATATGACTTTACAAAAACTATCATTAATTCTCTCAAAATTAGCTCCCCTCCTTTTTTTAACTTAATTCTACTATAAGATAAAGGTCATGGTTTCCCCATCTTCATCACGATGGATAGTAAGAGTGAGATTGATGGTGATGACGGTTAGTATGTTAGTAACCGTTTTTTTTCTCTTTAAGAGAGAATCTACAACTATTTCATTAAACTATCCACAAGCTGATCTCTATTTTTCTTCTTACGTTCAATTCTTTCCCCAGAACGCATTTCGTTTGCGGAAGAGTTACATTAGTTGTTGTGAAAACTTCGCACCTTGACTCCGACTCCAGCGTCTTTTTCTCTGCAATCTCTTCTTTTTGTCCTTAGCTGTAACAGAACCTCAAAATACACTTTTTTATTTTTTATTGTCCTTCAAAAACCGTCTCTATTGTTCTGTTGTATTGTTTTTAACTTCGTACTTATCCCTTCCTCCTAATTTTTCGATCGCAAACCTTTACATTCCTATCTTCCCTCATTGTACTCTCCACACAGAAATCTTTTCTGGGTGAACTTAACCTCCTACTGTTCTACCTCCTGCCACGAAATAACATGTTTCTTGCTTATCTTAATATTTCAATTCTCTTTCCTAATAGTTACCTCACGACTTCTTATTCTTCTTTCTCTCACCTGTCTATTTCAATATCAGATTGTGGTATCTTCCACAAATCCTATGTGTTTCACATATTCCCCAAAATATCTCTTCACCGTCCTCGAAGGAACAAAAAAATAAAATGCCTAGCTCCTTCCCTGTTAATCATCTATTTCCTATCTAATTCTTCACTCTTTTTCTTCCACAAAAATCAACTTGCTCCTCCTTCACACTACGTCTTTAAGAGAGAATCTACAACTATTTCATTAAACTATCCACATGCTGATCTCTATTTTTCTTCTTACGTTCAATTCTTTCCCCAGAACGCATTTCGTTTGCGGAAGAGTTACATTAGTTGTCACTTTTCTGTCTTTTCATCATCATTATTAATTTACCTCCATACTAAATCTATTTTATTTAATTAATCGAGATAAGTATGCATTAAAAGTTTTTATTTGTGTGCAATTTGCTCTCTTTCCTATTCTTTGATTTCAGGACATTCAATACAATTAAATTCTCGAGTGGACTCATTTTTCTTCTGTCTAACCTTAGTATATAGGAAAGAATTTTAATTTCAACGCTGCAAACTTCCCATCGCTTGGTGCTAAATTACAAAATGTCTATGTTTTACTTTAATTACTGGTGGGAATTCACTTCTAACTAGGTATCACTATTGGTGTTATCCGCGGTGCTTTATCCTCATAGTATACTATTACTTTCTCCGTTTCGTATAAACGCGCTACATCTTCTACAGTTTGGTCATCAACATCAATTTTTGTACTACTGTCTGTATTCACCGTTCTGACTCCTGTTCTTCATCATTGTCGGTCGATTCCCAGTCAATTGAATCCCAGCATGCTGGTGTCTGTATTCGATCTCCACTTATACAACTTTAAAATCTTGCTTGTCAAAACTAAGTCTATTTACATGTTTGATTGTACAATTAAATTCATTGTTCGATCAAATTACTTGTGACTGGTCTTCGTACCGCTCATCTCGTCAATTTTGCCTTTTACTTGGGTTTAGTGGCCTCACCTCAACTTCCTCCATCAATTCATTTCGCATGTTTTGTCCCGCTGAAGTTTGATTTTCTCAACCTTCCTGCGTCCTGGCCATTCCATTTCCAGCTGAATACCCTGGATTTTGCTGCTGAAAACCTCTAAACCTTCTGCCTTCGTTTTCACGGGGATTACGTCTCGGATCATAGTTACTACCGTAGATTCTAGGACCAAATCCCCCATTATAATTCCTCGGTCCCCCAAAACCATGATTGTTATTTGCCCTCTGTGCGTTACCAAAACCATAGTTATTACTGTTCTCCCATGGGCGACTACCACTCCTTCCAAAACCATTACCTTTTCCTCCGTTATTATTACCATTGGAGTTATTGTTAAAACCTGATCGGTTACTGTTACTCCCCCTACTATCGTTTTCTCTGCTTGTACGTTGTTTTCTTGCGTCATCTTCACCGAAGATGAATTCAAGTTCTCTTAACATTCCTTTAAATGCTTGTATGTTATCTCCTGCCCTACCAACCAATGAATGCTGATAATGTAACGGTAACTTCATCGTGTTCATCCGTATCAATTCCCTATCACTGTATGGATTATCTAAGCACTGATTTTTCTTTGTCGTATCTTCGAAAAATCTAACGGGTTTCTTTTCTCCGGAATTTTCGAACAACTCTTTCTGCAATGACTCATACTTTATTCTGTTTTGTGTTTCTGTTGACCAGTAACGCTCCAAGAATGCAGTTTTAAATTGTTCATATGAATGACAGTTCGCCGCTACTCTTTGCATGGTTTCCGCTATTGCTCCGTCCATATGCCCACAAATGAAGTCAAGTTTATGGCTAAGCGGCCAATGCTCTGGTAAACCGATCTGAAATTGATTTATGAACGCGCTTGGATGTAAGCCGTTCTCGCTTTCTCTGTAATGTTGAAATTTTCTGACTGTCAAAAAATGATCATTGTCAAATTTTTCTCTTCCACCATGCGGCGTTTGTGTTTTCACACATCACCCGTTTCTTTTACTTGTGTCATATTTTCTTGTACTCGTTCTACCACATTTGGGTCTTGAGCTGACATATTTATGTCCCATTTAGCATCGTATCTACGCAGTGGTGTGCAGTTGCCTACGCTGTACCGTTCCTCATGTATCGGAGTGAAAGATTCGTTTACATTTACCGTTACTGGTTCCGTGTTTTGCCTTTCTATTAGATTCACATTAGCTTGCGGTCTGTAACCAGTTGTGCTGTGACACGGACGTTGTGGAATTGGTACATGGGTCGCCGCATTTTGCTCCGCTCTCGCGTCACCCGCGTACCTTCGGAGGGTCGGCTGCCGCTCTGCTGGAATGCGCGCGTCTACTGTTTCTCGCTCACATGTCTGGTGTGACTGCGCATCACCCACTTCGCTCCCGTGTGTTAACTGTTCCTTCCCTATTTGTTTTTGTTTTGCTTCCGTAATTATAGACACAACCTCCTGTGGATGTACATCTGCAATCTTATGACATTTCTGTTTTTCCGCTACTGCTACGGAAGATTGCACAACTGACTTTTTTCCTTTCTGGATTACTGTCCATTACTATATCGGATGATACTACAGATTCCGGTGTCTCGCTACTACTTTCTGTAAGATTCTCGATACACTGTTTCAATTCTGTGCGAAGGTCTTCAAACTGTTTCTGATTTTTCGTGACTATGTTTTCAATGCGTGTGTCAAATCTTTTTAATGCGGCTCGCGCGACACGTTTTCTGACATTGAGCTCTTCGACGATTTGTTGCGCCTTATCAGACGTCTTACGTGCTAACTTATCCACTGTTTGACTAATGTTAGACACTGCATCCTGCACCTGGTCAACGACAGAACGCACCTTTTCCTGGTCAGCCCATTAAACGCTTGTATCAGCTCGCGCGAGTCTCTTGCCTCTCTCCGAATTTCAGGAAACTGTTCATTGACTTCTGTTCGTAATTTTTGCTGATCTTCGATGACTTTTTTGAACCTAGAGTAAGTTTCAAATTGGAGCTTGGCCGTTTCGGTCTTTAAATCTTCTGACCTTGCATTTGTTTCTGTTTTTAATTCTGCTAGTCCTGTATCTGTTGTTGTCTTTAAATTCTTTAACCCTGTATTTGTTTCAAACCTCAAATCTTCTAGGCTTGCATTGGTTGTTTCACTCGTTTGTTTTACGACCATAGTGAGTTGCTTCAATAATGCAAACACACTATCCGATTCTTGGCTCTCGTCACCAGCCACTATTCGATGAAAATTTTCCCGTTCCTGTCTTTCACGTGGCGTTTCACCGCCTTCCGTTCACAGTGCGGACGCACTTACACACGTTCTTTCTGTTGGAAACTGTCCCGCTTGGTTCAAAATTACTATATTCGGTTCAACACACCGAAGTTGCTCGTCCTCTGACTCTATTTTTGACCCACTAGATCCGTCATTAGTTTGTTTTTGCGCATTCGCTGACTGCGATACCAATCTTGAAACTGCTACCATTCCCTCTGCTCTATCACTACATCCCGTTTCGTGACTTGTACTCGATACCTTTTGTTCTACATCAATTTCTATCCTGTCAAGATCTTGAGTTTGACCTGTCTGCGATACTCTCCGTTCTTCCGCCATTTCAGTTCGTTTAGCTAACCTCTGTCTTTCTCGAGCCGAGCGGGCCTGCGCTCTCGTCAACATCAAGTTATAGCACCTTACACGCTTCCAAAATATCATAGAAAGTTTCTTAGACTACGTACACAATCTACTTCTACTCAATGATGCTTTGATTCTATGTGTCAATACAACCTTTCTACACTTTGGATCACACATTTACTGTATTTGTCCACTAAACATTTACATACATTGGGTAACCTCGTCACAAAACAACATGAAAAAAAATTTTTTTTTCTAATTCAAAAATTTGTTTTTATTCCTAATTTGCCTAATTGTGCTGTCAAAACAGCGTCGTGATATATTTTATGTGCAGATATTGGCAGCCAATATTTGTTTGTAAACGGAATTACAATCTTATGCACAACTTTAGTAGTTACCTGCATAATATATGTAATACGAGCTGAGATCCCGGTTTTCATCAAGAATGATACCCAAATAACTATATGTTTCTCTTTTTCCTGTGGAACACCGTCTGGCCTTAAAGTGGGTTTTCCCAATACTTGCCGTTAAATAGAATGTATGTTATTTTATTTGCGGCTAATGTAAATTTTTGCTGTAAGTACCGTATATGAATGAAATAAAGTGCCTCAGATGTTTAGATCTCCAGCTTTTCTCTGGAGTCATTGGATGCAATCAGCATGATGCCATCAGCATAGGCTGTGACACAAAAGTGTATAAACTCTCTTGTAGCATCTTTAAAAGCGGTCCTATTGTGATAGTCCAAAAAATGGGGCCACTCACAGAGCCCTGGGGATATCATTTCGTAATTCTTCTCATAATTTTGTCTTTTTTCCCACTGCATTATCCTGACTTGACAACAGTATACAAAACTGCCGCAGAGGGCTCTAGGAACACTCATTTCCCTGATTCGTGTATGCAGGCAAACAATCATAAATTATTGAAAGTTCCACCTATATCTGCAATGATCCTAAATATATATAGAGCATTTGTTTTAACTTGAGACAACTAAATATCTCAAAAACGGTACATCGTACGAAATAAATGTTCTAGGTGAAAAGTTAATATTAGTAAAAGATGAAAGGGGACCGTCTTATTTGCCATGATGATTTTCAGGTGGTTTTGGCCATAAATGTGAATTAAATTGTGAATTTGATAAATGTTCTCAGCAACCATACTATCGATATAACCATATTCTCTGTAAGTCTGTTCTTGAGACTACAAATGTTGGTCAGAGAGGTTACTTCTTTTGTAGAGAGTAGAAGTGTGTAGAGTGTGTTAGCCAGGCTGGCTATTTATTTATTCGGTTTGAAAAAGATGGAAGCTGGACTTCCGGGCTGTGGAGGAAGCATTATTTGAGAAGGATTTTGTATTACTCTGTTTTGAGGAAAGAAAACGAGATTATATCAGTTGAAAGGGGAAATTTTAAGATAGTTCAGTTTTTTATGTATATTTCTAAGTGTGTAATTTCTTATTGTTAACACACAGCGTAAGGCTTACGTTTGCAGCAGAAATTTTATAATGCAACATATGCTTTTGTTTTATAGTTGAAAATAGTGTTAACGAAAGTAACTGTAACAGGAAAATTATCAAGAGATATTTTACTAACTTGTCTACTTGTGAGAACTTTATGAAAGGGTTTGTTGTTGTTTTGGCTTAATGAAGAATAGTTATACTTGGAGTCTTTGTTCTCATTAATGAATCGTTAAATTTAGTTCTTTATTTTTCATTCTTTACCTTTATGAATGTGTTCGTATACTCGCACTGCACATCGCGAGTTGCGTACCGAGAAGCATTTTAAAGTGATAAGATACCGTCTCGCATTACACATTGCAAATACGGCAAATGAAATTTGATTTTGAACAGTCAGATCAACATTCCTAATAGTAACAGGTTGCAGAACATACGAACAGACCATGCGCACAGATAGTCCAGCAAATTTAATTATCAACAAAATCCATGTCCACTATAAGGTACAATGATTGTTGGAATGTATTTATGAAAATACCATATCAGTTAAGAGGTCTCATGTCAGTAAAGGATTTCAGAAAAGTCCTGTCTTGTAACTTTTCAAGCAGTTTATCAGAAGGACAGATTCGTTAATTTATACGTTCATTTTCTATGTAATTGCAATAACAATTCTGATATAGTGATTGTTTGCAAAGCTAAGTTAAAGATTAGCTATATTCAGGGCCAATATTTTTAGTTTAATCATTTCGTTTTGCAATCAGACAGCATACGTAAATTCTATAGAAAACGATTTGCTTTCTCGCATACGAACTGTTTGATTTAGTGGCTAGTCTAGATTTCGCATCGTGTAGCGTGATCTCCACATGTTTCCATTCAAAATTAAATTTTAACACAGTTATTTTCCCCTGGGATGAGATTTACGTATTTCTATATCAAAATAAGTTTTACACCTCTTTTTCAGATATCAACTAGACACTTACAAACAAGAGTTTAGAAGCTATACATTAAACTTTCACCTATCGACCTCTTCTGCCAGGCTGCATGATTACAAAGCATTCTGCTGATTTTTTGCAGTGTGAGAAAGTTTTGTGTGCGGCCACATACATATTAGAATTTTAGTGATAGCCTTTGACTTGGCAATTACTTTCAAGATTTGTGACGCAACAACTGGTGTGTTTATACACTGTATGCCATTACAGCAACACTTGTTTGTTTTGCATATTTATTAACAGGCAACAATATAGGCATATTTTCTGGAGAATAGTTAATGTTTGTTTGAGCAAGAATAGAGTTTTGTGTATCTTCTGGAATTCTGAAAACCGATTTGTGACTAGGATTTTGCAGAGTGTAGTGCAACTGAGATGTTTCTATTTTTGCATTTGTAATGTTATATTCTGCTTAGAATAAGTGATTTTGCTATTGATCTTTGCTAATGCTGGTGATGTACTCTCAGCTAAACGTATTCTTGTTTATTGAACCTTGAAGTGTTAATTGGCTAGACAGACAGCGATTTTTTTGTGGCACATGCTACTCTGTGTCTTTTACTGAAGTTTAGGTATTTCATTGCGCAGTGATATTCTCAGAAGTTTGGATTTGCATTTGTTCAGTGAATTCTGTCAGTTATAATTTGAATATTTTACTGTGTTCATTAACGATTATAGGAAGTGATTTTTAGCAGTTATCTGTGTAGTGCTGATCTTCAGTGTGTGCAGTATTTCCTTTCTGCTTGCTGTATTCATGTAATTGCATTAAGATATCAAAGGCTACCAGAACTAGGTCAAGCATCAGAGCTCCAGCTGATGTGACCTTTGGTAATTCTGTAGGCAAAGAAGGGACAATTGAACAGGGATCCTCTCAAAATATTGATTTAACTGAGACAGGTGGAACAGTGCCTGACAAGATTGATCAGAACAAATTTTCGATATCGAACTCGGAACAAGAAAGTGCATCTGGGGATTCTGCTTTGGAAAATGGGTCTGTACATTGTAATTTGTCACAACAGTCAGATTCTGTAGTTATAGATTCAGGTTTTGCGTTCACAACTGCCGATCAAACTGAGACCCTCTCTTCTCCTTCCCGTAGTAGCACCGAAGAAAGGGGCAACGATGTTTTGCAGATAATGTCATCAGAGATTAAAAGCGTTAAGGAAGACATTAAAGAATAGAAATGAAAATTTGAAACACGTGACAGAGAACAGGAAAAAATGAAACAGATTAGGCAAGATGTACGTGAGGAATTCAATCCTGTAACAAATAACCTGAAGTCAAGAGTCGAACACACCGAAACGACCGAAATTTCACAGTTAAAACAGCAGGATAGTCAGTTTGAAACCCATATACAAACTCTTGAAGATCAGTGTGCATCGCTCAAGGCTAAAGAGACAGATATCCATGAACAGTTAAATACCGTTACCAAACAGGTAGACGAACCTTCTGTAACTGTGACCCAACTGTCAAGCAATTCGGATAAAAATTCAGGTATTGCACAGCCAGTTCCCTTTGCAGAGACAGAAGAGTATCTTTCTCTTTATTGTTTTAAACAGGGACAAATGACCATTAATCAACAGCACGAGCCACATGTAAAGAAACTGGATGACAGATTATCGTACGTTGAACAGAAAATCAGTCACGGGTGTGATGTTACCGATGTTCACGCTGCGCGCTTTAATACTTCCGGCGAACTTTCCGATTTGTGCTGAATAGGTGAACTGATACGCGAAGGCAGTGCGTTACGCAGACAAGATAGTAAGTATGCCTCAGACAGAGCAAAAAATAATGTGTCCTTTCATCAGAATGATTCATTCGATTAGAAACATTTTCTTACAGTTCGGAAGTTTAAGGTTTTTCGAAATTCTGCCAACGGCGTGAACCCCAGAGTGTGACTACAACAATTCCAACACTGGTCTTCCACCCACATTGCCAGTTAGTCATAAACTTGATTATATGTGTGACTAATTAGCATCTGAATCAGCCACAAGAATACCAAACGGAAGGTAAATTTTAACACGGATTCTTGTCGGCATTTTCAGCACATGATTCGCAAGAACCGCATTTTATCGATCCCTCTGAACTAATAAGAATGTGTTTGACTGAACTACCGGCACGCTCGTGACATATTACTTTGGCAGGATGCTGTAAAGACGACACTGAGGCTTTTCAAAATTTGCTACAAGAACTTGAAGTTGACGGCGAGGAATTTAACTCGCGAAATAAATACAGAGACGGCAATAAGCAAAATTTCCAGTCACAACGAAGCAGATTCCGCAAATAGTAATAAAAGTTATGAACAGAATAATCAATTTTCTAATAGCCGTGATCACAGTTATTCATACTATTGGCGTCCGAGAGAACAGAGCAATAATCGCGGTAATTTCAGAGGTAGGAACAGAGGTCGTGATTTTATCAATCAAAGAAGTTGCAGCAATAATGGTGAGTCATCAGTATAATGAAGGCAATAACAATAATTGGCGTGAAAGAACAAACATTAAATTCTGATCGAGAAACTGAGAACTCTGATTTTAGATCGCATGACTATCATTACAGCCAAATACGAGGTAGTTGCGTGATCGTAACAATTATTACGAAAGAAATAATCAGGAAAGGCGCGATCACGGAAATTTTAGTCCTGATCGACGTGCTAAAGTAGTTGAGATCAGATCACCTAATCCTCGTGATAATGTTAGACGTGAAGGGCCATCATTTGGATGACTGATGGCACATGGGACAGACGCCTCTTTTGTCGATGCAGAGAATTCCTCCATCTACACCACAAAAATCGTAAATTGTGGACCCATTAGCGAACAAAATGAACAGTGTGAGCTTATTAGTAATCAAAATCAGGAACAGATGTTAGGTGAAACGGAACATAATCCTGTCAATACAGAGACTACTGAGGACCAAGCAGTAAACTTAAGGGAAATCAGTGGTTCTGACTGGGTAACTAATTACATGCCTTGGTCAGATGATGACAGAAAATGTGAAACAGATGTACATCCACAAGCGGTAGGGAACATAACTAATGATATGGTAGTCGATTTTGGAGACACTTTCTAAGGAAATAAATTTGTGACATGGATTTGGAAGACAGACAATCAGAACACATTAATCGATCTCAAAGTGTCAGTTTATGTTGGATAGGTTTCTTTATTAGCATTATTAGAGTCAGGTAGTCCTATTTCGATTATAAATGAGGCAGTTTTCAGTAGCTGTCAGGGGTCACTGTTGGTCCAACATTCCCATTGCAACGGATCAGCCGGCCGGAGTGGCCGAGCGGTTCTAGGCGCTACAGTCTGGAACCGTGCGACCGCTACAGTCGTAGGTTCGAATCCTGCCTCGGGCATGGATGTGTGTGATGTCCTTAGGTTAGTTAGATTTAAGTAGTTCTAAGTTCTAGGGGACTGATGACCACGGCAGTTACGTCCCATAGTGCTCAGAGCCATTTGAACCATTGCAACAGACCAAAATTAAGGGTTTAATTCCTCTCTGGGGGACACCAACTTGAAGTAGCACTGTCCATGGTGGTTAGGAGGTTGTGTGTTCGTGTGAAGCTGAGGGCTACGCCTGCTGTGCTAACCTACAGTCGGTAAGGTCTTGGCTGATGGACCTGACTACGTGTGTCGCACAACGACCTGTCATCCCACATCCGTTCCTTGTCCTTTCCCAACTCCTCAATACCCAACCCAAGATGTGATGCGATCTGTGCCGAGGGGGGCGTGGAACATGGGAATGTAGCCTCAGGGATACCAGACAACCTCCCTGAGTAAGTAGCCATGCACCGCATGGGGTTTCCGTGGTGTGGACTGATTAGATCCCCAACTCTCGTGAGGCAAAATACCTCAGACACCCGAACATCAGGGCTGGAGCTAACGGAAAACATCCTCTCAGCTGAACAGGGGGACAGACCTGTTCAAGAAGTGCGAATGGTTACTAAGAAGTTGGACCAGATTAAGATCAAAGACATGTCTGGGGCTCAGAGGAGGAAACAACTTAGAGAACAAAAGCTAAAGGAAGAAAAAGAGTGGATTCCTAAACAAAAGTGGAGGGAACTGAAAGGACTTGAGCCCAAGACCTCCAAGAAAAGACTGTCTCAGGGCGAAAGGGGTGTACAGACCCCTTATACATCGAGGGCAGGCAATAAGAGAACAAGGGAGGAATCTAAGACTCCCACTTCTCAGGATACGCGTATCCAGAAAAAGCTGGTCACACTCTGCTGCAGAGTGAAAATTTCATTCTAGACCTATAGTGCAGCAGTCTCGCTTTCTAGGATGGCGGTTATCCAGCAAGACTATCCACTGGTCAATATCATCTCACAGCAGGAGAAGCTCGTGCAGATGGCTATCTTTGAGAAGATTTGAGGTGGGGGCTGGGACGCTGGTCCAGGACCCAAATTCAGGACATTCTACCTGGATCATGGTGCTCTTATCTTCGTTTGTGAGGGGTGGGTACAGTGGACTGGCTTAAGGAAAAGGTACCACTAATATAACGATGGGAAGATGCGAAGTTTCTGGTAAAGACAGCGGCTGAGCTCTTCAAGACCGCAAAAATATTAATCTGGGTGCAAAAACTCATTAAGGATGCATCTCCAGAGACTCTGATTGAACAAAATAGGATCTCAAAACCCAAAAATCTCAACAGAGGATTGGAAGGTAATCAATGAGCCAAACTCTTGTGGTGGAAGTCAGAGAGAAGTCCCTGAAGGCAATGAGGGAACAGGACCTGATACTATTCTTGGGGTTCTTGCAAGTTGCCATCAGGGTAATCAAAGACATCAGAAGCGACAATGGCGGCAAGATAGAGACTGAATACGCTGCAGATAAATCTGCAAAACAGTAAAGGGGCCACTGCTGCCCTGTGTTGTTTTCTGGGAAGACAAGAAGTGGATGTGGTCCTGATTCAGGAATCCTATTTATATAAAGGGGGTGTATCGGACCTCAGCGGCACTGGAGGTAAGCTAGAAATATATGACACTCCAGAACGTGTATTTATGTAATAAATGGATTCGCCTTCATGAAGATGGCGGACTTTTGTTCTAGGGACTTAGTGACCATCAGGATGCAGCAACGTGAGGAAGGTATTACGAGGGTGTTTTTAATGGCCTCCACATACCTTCCTTACGAGGACAGTGCTCCTCCTTCTCAGGAGGTGAGGAGACTGACGGAAGCCTGTACTCAATAGAGCGACCAACTATTGGTTGTATGCGATGCTAATGCCTACAACCTAGTGTGGGGCAGCACCGAGATCAACAATACAGGTGAGAACCTTCTAGAGTTTCTGCTAGCTAATAACTTAGAGATCCTCAATAGGGTAGAGGTGATTGACATAACCTTCGGTTCCACTTTGATGGGTAGTTACGTCAAACAGTGGCATGTGGCTTTCGATTCATCCGCATCAGAACACATGTATATTAAGTTCGAGGTTGAAATGGGCATTAGACAGACCACGTCCTATAGGAATTACAGGAAATGGACTGGGAGGCTTATAGGAGGGACGTCGACTCAAGCCTATTGGAAGTCATTACTTCGATAATGAATCCAGTAGAGTAAGGAGGTAGCACAGGCAGTGACCTCTGCCATCATGACCTCATACCATGACAATTGCTCAATCACCAAGAACTACACAAATACGAATGTATCTTGGTGGAACAACAACCTGGAATCACAGAGGAAAGAGGTACGAAGACTGTTTAACCTTGCGAGAAGGAAAGGACAATGGGCAGAATATCGGGAGTCGCTTGTCAAATACAATCTTGTAAGTAAGCAAACAAAGCAGGCGTCCTGGAAGGTATTCTGTGATAAGGTAGAGGGTACGGCTGTTCAGGCCAGACTTCACAAAATCCTCACTAGGATAATAATTCAGGAGGAACTTCAAGGAAAGAAGATGGGGAGTATACAAGGGCAGCACATGAAACGCTGGAACTACTCCTCAAGACTCATTTTCTTCAATGTACTCTGACAGACAACATCGACCAGGGCGAGATCCCTGTGAGGTATCGGTTTTCAGGTATTCGAAGGGACAACTGGCAGTCTGCCAGAAAATGTGTTGACCATAGTAAAATCCAATGGGCAGTGGGAACATTCCAACCGTTCAAGTCACTTGGCCCAGATGTAATTTTTTCAGCGCTCCTGCAACAAGCAGGAGTGACCTTAATATGATTTCTATGCAGGTTATTTAGGGTTAGCCTAGCAACACGAATCATTCCTAACGGCTGGAGGGCAGTGAAGGCTGTCTTCATTCCAAGGCCAGGGAGAATTAATCATGACAAGGATACGAGACCAATCAGTCCATCCTCCTTTCTTCTTGAAACATTAGTAAAACTGGTCAACGTGCATGTTAGGGAGAGGAAGTTAACTAGGGTCCCTCTACACATAATCCAACACGCATACCAACCAGGAAAATCGCGTGAAACTGCACTCCACCAGCTTGTTGGGAGGATGGAGAAAGCACTGCACTTTCAGGAAATAGCCCTCTGCATTTTCTTGGACATCGAAGGGGCTTTTAGCAACACAACCTTCGAATCCATGGTTAAGGCAGCAGAGGTGCAATTGCAGGTGGATTAGAGCCATGCTTAGTGGTAGAAAGGTAGAAGCCGCCATCATGCAAGAAAAAATAGTAATCAAGTAAGCAACACCACCAGAGGCTGTCCATAAGGAGGGGGTCATGTCCCCTCTACTGTGGAACCTTGTGGTAAATGAACTGATTGTAGAATTAAACTCTAGACAGTACTTTTGCCAGGGATACGCAGATCTTATCATAGTAATACTTTGCAAATTTTCAAGCACAGTCAGAGCTATGGCACAAGGAGCATTGAACTTCATGCAGAATTGGTGCAGGAAACAGGATCTAAGGGTCAATCCTAAGAACGTTGTAGTACCATTTACGAGGAAGCAGATCTAACACACATTTTGGAATGTCAAGCTTCTTGGTGAAACTCTACCAGTGGAGGGGATAGTGAAATATCTAGGGGTAACCATGGATGAGAAATTATCGTGGACCCCTCACATAAGGAGCACCTGTTCCAAGGCGAAAGGTACTCTAATGAGTACCAGGACAGCTCCTAAGCCCCAAGAGTATTACTGGATATACACCACAATAGTAAGACCTATGATCACTTATGGGGCTACAGTGTGGTGGAAAAAGGTAGAGCAGCAAGTAGCTGCTAAGGTGCTTGCTAAGATGCAGAGACAGGCCTACCACTACAGGCGGAATTAGGAGCACACCCACTGCTGGGATAGGAACCATGCAGGACATGCCCCCATTACACTCATTGGAAAGATGGAGGCAGCAGCTGCTGCACACAATTTAAAGACTGCCAAAACTTGAACTCACTGGGGTATCCAGGATCTCACACTACAATACTGAGTGAGACAGACTTACGTATGCTTGGGGAAATGCCAGCCAGCTATATAACAAAAAACTTCCTGGCAGATTAAAACTGTGTGCCAGACCGAGACTCGAACTAGGGACCTTTGCCTTTCACGGGCAAGTGCTCTACCAACTGAGCTACCCAAGCACGCCTCACGTCCCGTACACACAGCGCACACTCCGCTGTAGAGTGAAAATTTCATTCTAGAAACATCCCCCAGGCTGTGGCTAAGCCATGTCTCCGCAATATCCTTTCTTCCAGGAGTGCTAGTTCTGCTAGGTTCGCAGGAGAGCTTCTGTGAAGTTTGGAAGGTAGGAGACGAGGTACTGGCGGAATTAAAGCTGTGAGGACGGGGCGTGAGTCGTGCTTGGGTAGTTCAGTTGGTAGAGCATTTGCCCGCGAAAGGCAAAGGTCCCGAGTTCGAGTCTCGGTCCGGCACACAGTTTTAATCTGCCAGGAAGTTTCATATCAGCGCACACTCCGCTGTAGAGTGAAAATTTCATTCTAGCTATATTATAACGCCTAGCTGCTTCAACAAGCCTTTAAATGTAGTAATTGGAAGTAGAGAGCTCTGGGAGAACAAATTTCGACACCATACTGGGGACATAGTCTGCCTCACTGATGGTTCGAAAAGAGACCAAGGTGTTGGGGCCAGCGTATAAGGAGTGCAGCCTAGGCTAGAGAATGCAATCTCTCTAGGGAATATGGCCATTGTGTTTCAAGCAGAAATATCTGCTATCAGGGTGTGCGTGGAGGAGAATTTGCGAAGGCGCTACCGAGGTCGTAGCATATTCATTTATTCAGACAACCCAGCAGCCCTGAAAGCACTGGCAGCCTCTGCAACAAGATCAAAGATCGTGGCAGAATACCACAAAGTCCTTGTGGAGCTAGAGGAAAGCAACAGGGTAAACCTATTGTAGCTCCTTGGTCACTCAGAGATTAGTGGTAATGAACAAGCCGATAGGTTGGCCAGGATGTCACCATTTATTGGAACCGAACCTGTCCTGACAATCACCAAGGCGACGATCAAAATAAAACTACGAGACTGGACAAGGAGACAGCATGTAGAATATTGGGCTAATGTCCAAAAGCAAAAACAAGGCAAGGTATTGATGCCGACCCCATGTTCTATGAGAAGTCTCTCAATCCTGGGCTTGAACAGGAGAAAAATGAACTCGTGGTTGGACTACTGACAGGCCATGGGAATTACAGAAAACACCTACATACAATGGTGATAATAGAAGAAGACCCCAAATGTAGGATGTGTGGCGTGGGCGGGGAAACAGCATCACATTTGATCTTCGAATGCGAGGTATTGGAAATTAAAAGACACAGAATATTTGGATCAACCAGACCTGAAGAAATTGTTTCTAGCAAAGCACTGGTAAAGGATCTCCTTGCACTGTTCAAGGGCATTGCTTAGCTTTACTATAGGCACTCTATGATGGGTACATCAGCTGGCGACTGATGCCTCTTCGAGCTGGGTGTTACTATTCCTTCTTTTAATTCATGTTTGACTCGGCTTCTTCTTCTGTGCTATTTAGATAGTAAGTGTAAAGTGTAAAGTGTAAAGACACAGAATATTTGGATCAACCAGACCTGAAGAAATTGTTTCTAGCAAAGCACTGGTAAAGGATCTCCTTGCACTGTTCAAGGGCATTGGTTAGCTTTGATAGAGACTCTCTATGATGGATACATCAGCTGGCGACTGATGCCTCTTCGAGCTGGGTGTTACTATTCCTTCTTTTAATTCATGTTGGACTCGGCTTCTTCTTCTGCGCTATTTACATAATAACTCTCTCCTACTATCATGGTGTTAAGTACAGTGAAGAAACTTTTGAGACTGGGAGACCTTATACTACAATAATTTATTTTCGTAACTGCTGATAAATGTAATTTGCTATGAACTTTTGGTAATTTGTGACTGATTTTTCAGAAGTCCACTGTATTGATGCCTTTTAAGATATTTGAGAACAACTTTGTAAAGTTAACAGTGCTCAGCTATTGACTGCTGGTAAAACTGAGATATGAATTGTAAAATTCCAGCTGAAAATGCATATTGTGAGAAACTCGACACAGTGTAAAGAATGATAGAGAAAGAGTGAAGTATGACATTTATGTAAAAAAATACTGAGACCAAAAGGTAAGAAATGATGTGCTTATGATGTAGCTGTATTTTTGTGATGAAATATGTTGATATTATGCAATAATATAAATGGTACTTATGCTGAGCAGTAATGAAAGAATAATACACATTGAAACTTCTTGGAAATATGTATTCAGTTATTATGTATATGTAACTGAAGAGAGTTTTTTAAGAATAAATATTTGAGGAAGCCAATGAAAAGTAGAAGCTGATGTTATTTCAATAGTGATAATCTATATGGATGGTTTATGGATTATTATTTCAGGTAGCAAACTAAAGGTAAAGGAAGATTTTTGGCTTAGTAATGATTTTCTGCATGGTTTCATAGTAACTTTACAGGTACACTTTTGTAGCAGTGGGGACAAGAACCAAAACAC
The DNA here is from genome assembly GCF_021461385.2 of Schistocerca piceifrons. Taxonomy (NCBI): domain Eukaryota; kingdom Metazoa; phylum Arthropoda; class Insecta; order Orthoptera; family Acrididae; genus Schistocerca; species Schistocerca piceifrons. The sequence continues at coordinate 208,021,852 of NC_060145.1, read as the reverse complement.
ATTTAACAGGAACATTTTTTTAAACTGTGCTCTGTATGTATGTCTTTACGAGGAATTTACTCAACAGATAAAAAATCAACTTTGTGGTTGACACCCTATCTTTGAATTTTCTGGAACCTACAGCTTGTTAGTGAAAATACAATTGACATGTTACTCTTTTATCACTAGGAATGACAACAGTTTTGTATTCGTGATGATACCGGTGAATTTGACAGATGTTAAGATAATGTTACCCATTAAAGTTTTGCTCCAATAGTATAAGATGTTGACTGACACATGACTGACATTAATTGTAATGTAATAAGATTTTCTATTCTAAGAGTGTGTATACAATAATTAACTATTTTGGTTGTCACCACATTTATTCCTGATGTTATTGTACATGAAACGTGTGGTAGTTACCATGGTTACCATTCTGCCCAGACAGATAAATGTATGTAACCTAAGAGACTGGATCCAAGTCTTTTTCATTCACGTGAGATATTTTAAGATGGAGATACGTATTCAAAATTGACATTTGATACAATATAATGATCACTTGTAAACTTATTTAAGCAATGTGGCTCAACTGACATCAGAATTTTACAGACACGTTTTATATGTGATTATATATGATACCCAGGTTATAAGATAATTATTTCTATTGTATATAATACATACAGATTTTGAATAAGGCACATGTGCACGGAAAAAAATTTGGAAATTTGGACCAAATTGCTGAGATCATCGGTCCCTAGTTTTACAATTAACTTAAGCTAACTTAAACTAACTTACGCTAAGGACAGCACAATCCATGTCCGAGGGAGGACTCGAACCTCCAACAGGGGCAAACTGAGGGAACCATGGCAAGGTACCATAGACCACGCGGCTACCCCGCGCAGGTTGTAAATTTGTTTCATGTATTGTAGACACGCGTGGGAAATGATCTTGACTAAGATGCACACAGAAAGCTAATGGACAGATTATGCTGGATTGCATCATGATGTTTGCTGTGGCACTAAGTTCAATATCATGCCAGGTCTCAGCTCACGCAAATATGGACCAACGTAAACACGTTCATTATGTAAATCCTACAATGATGATTGAATCTCTTCAAATTCTGGGTCAGTGAAGGTTGTGACAAGACGTTTCATCCTCCCTGAGTCTGCCTGGATGACATACTTATTTTGTGCCCTGTTGGTTGTCAGTGGAGAAACTGAAGGCAAAGTACTATGCTCCCTGAGTCTGCCCCAAAAATGTGTTTATGCTACCATCTTGGTGCGACTGTGATAAGTGTGTGTGAAACAAAACAGTGATTTGTATGAATTTTGCTGTTATATTTTTCTCCCATTGCATTACGTTGTCCTCACGGGTTTTCTACATAATTTTGAACACATAATTGTACACATTTTAGTGTCATTCTGTAAATGTGTATATCTTTCTTAGTTCATTTGAACTGACAAGAATACCCATTAGCCTTCATAAAATTTTCTTAAACATTTGAACAGACAGTTATAACTACTTTGTAAAGTTTTGTACCGTGTTGCATGAAATGTGTGTATCGTCCTTATTTCATCTGAATGGACAGAAATTCTTACTTGTCCTAACAGTTTTCTTTTAAACATTTGTACAGCTAATTGTAATGACTTAGTAATGGTTAGGACCTTATTCTAAAACAGTATGTATTTATGCCACTGTATTTGACTGAACTAGATTACAGAGTTATCAAAGCATGCATTTTGTTGTGCCATACCTTCTGTATCATGACAATTATGTGAAATGACTTATTATTGCAAGCTTTGTACACTTGTTTGCATCTATATAGTGTTACTTGCTTTTCAAATCATGTACCATATTAATATCACTTTGTACCCCTTCATTAATTTTTTTTTACATTGTCACCCATCCCAGGTATTTGTAATCTCGTATTTTGTACCATGTTTTTGAAACTGTTCCTTTTGGAGAATTTTTTGAGTGCTTCCTGCTATTGTAGCTATTGTATCAGCAGAAACCACTCTGTAAAGTTCTTGTTTAGTAGAGCAGTGGTGATAACAGTGGAGTATCTTATTTGCCATGACGATTTTCAAGAAGTTGCGAATCTGATAAATGCATTCAACATCTGTCGTATCGATATAATCACATTCTTTGTAAATCTTTGTTTTGAGACCAAAGATGTTAGAGTAAGTCAGAGAGTAGTACTGTGTAGTGCGTGTTAAACTGTCTGACAATGTACTTGGTCTGAGAAGGATGGAAGCTGGCCTGCCGTGCAGTGGAGGCAGCATTATTTAAAAAGGATTTTGTAATAATATGCCCTGTGGAAAAATTTTGTGGAAATGTGATTATATGAACGCAGAAATGTCAAAAGAGGAATTTTTAAGGTAATTTAGGTATTTGTAACTGTGCAATTTCTTATTGTTGTAACACTGCATATGGTTTAAATCTTCTGTAGAAATATAATGATACAACATATGATTTTGTCTTATAATTTACGATTTTGTCTTATAAGTGAAACAAGTGACAAAGAAAGTAAGTGGACAAAAAAATGGTTCAAATTGCTCTGAGCACTATGGGACTTAACATCTGAGGTCATCAGTCCCCTAGAACTTAGAACTACTTAAACCTAGCTAACCTAAGGACATCACACACATCCATGCCCAAGGCAGGATTCGAACCTGCGACCGGAGCGGTCGCGCGGTTCCAGACTGAAGCGCCTAAAACCGCACGGCCACAGAGGCCGGCGTAAGTGGACACAGGAAAATTATTAAGAAAGATATCGCTAACTTGTCTAATCTTGGGAACTTTACGAAAGGGTGTATTGTTGTTATAGCTTAATGAAACATACTTGAAGTTTTTGTTCTCATTTTTCAGTTGGTAATTTCAGTTCTTCATTTTTTGTTTTTTAATCTTATGAATGTGTTTGTATACCCGTATTGCACATCGTGAGTTGCATACTAAGAAGCATTTTTACGAAAAAGTTATAAGATACCATCTCGCATTGCATATCACAAGTACGGAAAGTAAACATTGGTTTTGGACTGGCCAGTCAATATTCCTAATAGTAGCAGCCTGCAGAACAGACGAACGTTCTGCGCTCACTGGTTGGCCAACAAATTTAATTACCATCGAAATTCATATCCACTGTAAGGTACAGCGATTGTCAGAATGTATTTCTGAAAATGTCATATCTGTTCCAAAGTTTCATATCAGTAAAATATTTCAGAAAAGTGCTATCTTGTACGTTTTCAAGCGGTTTATCAGAAAGCCAGATGTGTTCATTTATATGTTCATTTTCTTTGTAATTACAGTAACTGTTCTGATATAGTGATTGTTTCCAAGACTGAAGATAAAGATTAGCTGTAGTCAGGCCCAACATTTTAATCTGAGTTATTTGTTTCGCAGTCAGATCAGATATGTAAATTTCTCGCAGACGAATTGTTTTATGTACCGGCTGGTCTGGATTTCACATCGTGTTGCGTGTGCTTCACATATTTCCATTCAAAATTAAATTTTCACGTAGTTCTGTTGCTCTGCACTGAGATTTACATGTTTCGATGTCAAAATAAATTTTATACAAATTCCTCAGACCCCAACCAGATACTTACAACACTAATTTAACTTTAAATTTTCAAAGCTACATCTATCTGTGTTATAACGCCATCTCCTAACCATCCATCCTGCGTGAGAGGGGCTAACTTTGTGTTTTCAAATGAGAACCAGCCCTCCCCCTCCACTTCATTGCATATTCTGATTCTATTCCAATAAACTATTGCTTTCCATTCTTGATAGATGGCGCTGTAATCGACAAATATCAAGTATGCCCGTTTTAGCAATTAAGAATCGATCCATTAGATTCTACATTTCGTTTACAAAGTAAATATAAACCTTTGTTTACTTTTGTGTTGCAAATTTAATTGTATGGTGCAATATGTGTAGCCGTTTAATTGTCTGGTTAGAAACTCCGTTTAGCGTTATCCAGTAACAATAACGTGGATGTAATAGTTTCTGTTCCCATCATGCCGAAATAAAACACCCAACAGTGAAAGGCGAGGGGACTCAGAGTTATCAAGTACCCAATGGTGAGTGACAAGAGGACTCATCAATATGAAGTGTCCCGATGGGAACATAGAGCTATTCCATTCACGTCGTTGTTTTTGGATCACGCTCAACGTAGTTCCTAACCAGACACTGAAATCGGCTTACCATTTTGTGCTGTATAACACTATACGCCAACAGAACAAACAGTCCTGTCACTGAAAAAGCAACATAAAACATTATTGTATGGGAAATTGTGCATATTGTATGCACGTCATAAACCTGCCTACTTTCCACAACTGTCGTATGATGTTACTCCTTTTACAGGATTTCACCATGATGTGTGACTAATGAATATGGAAATCAGACTAGTAGTTCTTTTCCTAAGAGTTTTCTAGCCGTTAGAATGAAACACAGTAAAGATGGAATAATACTGAATCTAGGATCTTTCTGCGCCAAGTTCACTAAGTGGTTTGTCTAATGGATCTAAGGTCACCGGACTATCTTGGCAAACAAATGGTTAAATTTCAGAAAAGCAGAAGTAAATCTGGCTGTTGCCTAATATAATTCCACAAATATATATAACTTTTCAGGATATGGTTCTGAGAAAGACACAGGAATCTCTTAGCTACTACGTCCACATACATATATAGTTTTGATCTAGAAAGGCCACCAGTTTTTAATCATCAGTGTGTGCTAAGAAGATTTGGCCAGTGGGACTTCTATGTTTGCATTTTGTATAAGCAACAAATTAAATACTTCAATATTCTACTAGCATAATACACACATTTAAATGTATTAAGACACTTTGTTTATATCTTTCTCTTAACAAATGATCTGTCAAAAGCCAAAAATAGGGTTGGTCACTCTATATTGTCATTCAGTATTTTTATGCAACGCTACTTCAGTGTTACTGAGCCACATAAGCAGTTTTATTTTTTTTATAACTCTTTGTACTTTACTGAATTTCATTTATAAGTGAAGGAATTTTATCTTTACTTTACTCAAAACTTATTTACTCACTTTCACTTTAGTTGCAAAATTCCACTTCAGCATTTCCACTACGTAAATCATATACTATTTCTACCTTCACTTTAAAAGTTAGTTCACAACAATTATTTTCAGGCATTTATTCAAAGATGAAAATTAGTGCTCGTAGATACTGAATAAAGCTCTTCAAACGTCTTTATATCTGGTTTATTTCGAATTACCAAACACCAGGAAAGTATCCTATATAGGTGAATGATTACGATTAAAATAACATGGTGAACCAAATTTTATTTTTATCACAATAATAATTCAAAAAGGTTATTTTTGAATTAATGGTACACTGTTCTACAATTCTAATTACACAGTTCGTAACCTGTTGGGTGTAGTCGTTGGGTGTGGCTTAAAGTAATGGCAGCTACACTACCCATGGTAAGGTGTACAAGTTTCTTTAAGTATGGACTAATTAATTCTCCTTGAAGGCATTTTAACGTCCATGACGTAGCCCATCAACTTGTATCACAGCCAATAATAATCCATCAGTCGTCATCCGAGGCTACAGTGCAACAATTTCCAGCCAAGACATCGCCAGCTCTGTCCGAGTGTTGCCTCTTTCACTGCTGCCTCCAGACTGTCTTCTAGTTCCTGCTCGCTCCACAACTCGCGCCCCAGAAACCAAAACAACTTTTTACGCTTCCCACAATGACTTCCGTACAGTACAAAAGCACTCCATCTTTCACGTAACACATATTCAACGCATTGCCCTAAGTGTATTCCATTTTATACAAGTGACAACTTGTACAAATATATAAAATTATGTACGCGAAAATTTTCATTTCTTTAATCCATGAGAAAATATGATGTAGTAAATTGTACATTTCACATATGGATTTACGCAAGTTAGAAATATACATTAGCAAAGCACTCTAAGATCATATATATAACAGTTTCCATGTAGTCTTTGCATATTGCAGTTATATTACAACATACTTTAAATGCAACATTTTTTTATAAATTAGATGATGCTTGAATAGTAGTGTACAGTCAAATTTGCAACACTGAAGTAAATTTCTGACACAAATATCAACCGTTAGGACACAAAGATTTACATTTATACCGTAAATGAAATGTAGAATCAAATGCGTCGGTTATTAATTTCGAAAACAGGCACACTTGATATTTATCGATTACAGCGCCATCTACCACTAGTTGAAAACAATGGTTTGAGTAAACCGTACGTATTTTTTATCGTATACTCCTAATAGCAATAAAAATGGTGGGGTTCCTATTCGAAAATACAAAGCTGACCCCGCCCACGAAGGTAGGATAGTTACAATGTGGCCAGTTGTAGCGCAGACAGATGTTTCCTATACTAATATTAACGTTTTAGAAACTTTTTTTTCCTACGATGCTTCGTTTTTGGACTATTTAGGTTGGTCAAAACAAGCAACCTGTATTTTGCCTCTAAGCTGTCAATAATAGTCATGGCCTAATTAATAGCATTATCTACGTTTATTATCTTTCCTAAATCCAGTATAGCATTCGGCAAGTCCGTACAGTTCTTTATGGCTCTGTAATTTGTTGCGTAGAAGATATCCTTGAACTTTTTCTAAATTGCTCATCAAATAAATTGGTCGATATGACTTGTATCAGCAAGTACTTACAACAAGATGAGAATGCTTCCATGTATTATACATCCGACTACACGAGACATTCACTTAATAAAATTATAAGATACTGCACAATATTTGTTGTCTGGACCAACTGCCTTGAGAGCTGAAAAACTGCTGCAGCCATTTCTTCTTGCATAAATGGTATGACTCCTTCTCCGACATAGATTGTGTACATCATTGCCCTTAAACTCGTCAGGAGCTCATTTTCCTCCTTTGGTGTATTTTCTGGGAGGAACATTTCAAGGAGTCAAGCTATCATGGAGTTATCACCTTTCTTAATACTCGATAAAGGCAATGGTGTCTTTACTTTTTTACTTACAGTTTTGAAAGGAAAGCCCCATATGTTTAACCGTAATTGATTTTGCACATATCGAGACCAGTGTTCAGTTTTTGTCCGGGAGATGAAATCTTTACACTGTAATTTGGCATTAAGATATTCTTGTGGTCGCGTTTCTTGTTCTAATGGCTCCACGGACATTTTTTATAGTGTTTTTGTAATCATCTCACTGCTATTTTCACTTCCGCCAACTCATCGTACTACGCGGTTTTAGGTAGCCGACAAACACGTTCGGCTGCTTTTGTGCGCATTTTATAGACTGTTAACTACGACCTCTGTCATTAACACGGATAGTGCGTCGACTTCTGCTTTCCTTAACACGACAGCAGACAGGCGCACCGGCTATGATGTGTCCAACGCGAGCATTAGATGGCATTTCCAGACTATTTGCTGTTCTGCCTACAGCACCACGATGGACGCATCCGTGTATCGAGGAGATTATATTATCTTCATGTGCCTCTGATGGCATGTGGTACCTTTAAAGGAAGGAAGAGAGAAGACTAGTTGAAAATATGGTTCACGGACGAGATGTCGGGTGTTGTTGTGAAATTTTCACAATATTTCATCGGCGCAACTGACCGACATTTTCAGCTGCGACGAGAACACTGCTGAGGCTGTGACCAAAGCCTCCTATTTAGACCACTCTGAGAAGAAACTACGCAGGAGTGAAGTCGCCAAATTCGATTATGAATGGCGCTGATATACTGATCGGTAAAGAGAAAGACAGCTTCGCCACCTGTCAGACGATGAAGCAACAATTTCGACGCACACTCAGAGACTGTCAGTCATACTGTGCACTGGCATCGGTCGCGCCAGCGTCCTCTGTATGGAGCCGGCTGTCGATATAAGTATCCGCGCTGTCGTGCGTCTATCCTCGCCGGTGTCATAAGAATATCTACGTCGCCACCGCTGCGTCATCCCTTGTTCGACCAACAGTTCCTCGTCCCCCGTCTCCTACCCCCCCCCCCCCCCCCATTTTCTCCGAAAACTAACGCAAGAAGATTAGAGTTTAATGTACCTTTGACTGTGACGCCATTAGCTCAAGCTGTCGGGAAGAATGGGGATGCAAATCGTCTGCGCCTTTTCAAAGACTTTGCCCTAAGCGGTTTATGGACATCGTGAAAAAGCCAAACTAGGATGGCCAAAGAGGGATTGAACAGTCGTTCTCCAAATACGAGTTCAGAGGGCTAATATTTGGGTCATTTCGCTTTGTATGATCACCACTGGTTCCCATGGCTGGTAATGTGGACAGGGATTTTTACACTGCTGACCTCTGACCTGTCCTTGTGGTGTCCGTAACGTTATCATCCAACAAGATAACGGAAGATCTAACATTTCCCGTTCTTCCCTAACCCACGTTTCCCGTTCTGCTCTAACATACCTCGATACAGAGGGTGTTCTACTGTTGCTCCAGCCAGTTCGTTCTACAAATTTCTCACTCATTGAAAACATCATCTCATGGGTTGTCAAATGCCTGTCATACTGTAGCTCGCCAGCCACATTCAGAGATGAAGTAGCAGTATGAGACAGGCAAAATACCTACAGACTTCAAGAAGAATGTAATAATTCCAATTTCAAAGATTGTAGGTGCTGATGGATGTGTATAGTACTGAACTATCAGTTTAATAACCATGGTTGCAATATACTAACACGAATTTTTATAAGAGAAAGGAAAAAACTGGTAGAACCCGACCTCGAGGAAGATCAGTCTGGCTTCCAGAGAAATGTAGGAAGGTGCAAGCCAATACTGACCTATATCTTCTCTTAGAAATAAGGAAAGGCAAACCTACGTTTACAGCATTTGTAGACTTAGAGAAAGCTTTTGACAGTGTTCACTGGAATACTGTCTTTGAAATTCTAAAGGCGTCAGGGACAAAATACAGGGAGTGAGAGGCTATTTACAATTCGTGCAGAAACCAGATGGCAGTTATAAGACTCGTGGGTCATGAAAGTGAAGCAGTGGTTGAGAAGGGAGTGAAACAGGGTTGTAAGCCAAGCCCCGATGTTATTCGATCTGTATATTGAGCAAGCCGTAAAGTAAACAAAAGAAAAATTTGAAATATTAATTAAAGTCCAGGGAGAAGAAATAACAACTTTTTGGTTAGCCAATGTCACTGTAACTCTGCCAGATACAGTAAAGGACTTAGAAGGGCAGTTGAACAGAATGGACAGGGTCTTGCAAGGAGGATATGAGATGGACATCAACAAAAGCGAAACAAGGGTAATGAAATGTAGTAGATTTAAATCAGGTGACGCTGAGGGAATTAGCTTAGGAAATGAGACACTTAAAGTAGCAGATGAGTTTTGCTGTTTGGACAACAAAGTAACTGATGATGGCTGAAGTAGAGAAGATATAAAATGTAGACTGACAATAGCAAGAAAAGTGATTCTGAAGAAGAGGACTTCATTAACATGGAATATAGGTTTAAGTGTTGGAAATCTTTTCTGAATGTATTTGTCTGGAGTGCAGCCATTTATGGAAGTGAAACAAGGACGATGAATAGTTTAGTCAAGAAGAGAATAGTAGCGTTTTAAATGTTCCGCTATGGAAAAATGCTGAAGATTAGATGGGTAGGGGGTACTGAATAGAAATGGGAAGAAAAGAAATTTGTGGCACAACCTGACTAGAAGAAGGGTGTCGGTTGGTAGAACACATTCTCAGACATCAAGGTTTCACCAATTTAGTACTGGTGGGAAGCGTGGAGGGAGACAATGAAATGAATACAGTAAACAGATTCAAAAAGATGTAGGTTGCAGTAGTTGCTCGGAGATGAAGAGGTTTTCACACGATAGAGTAGACCAGTCTTCGGACTGAGGACCATAACAACAATGAAGTTGCAAGGAAAGACGTATCCGTATCTAACATCTAAGATCAGTTCTACTCTAAGCTGAGCCGAGTTAGAGCCGTTGTTACTAGGGGAGGTGGCAGCTCAGGGTACTAAAACTCGCCACCTTTACACCCCCAAACTACCTACAAATGTAATCATGTATTCTTCCTACTACAATGTATACGAATAACAGGTGAAATTTCCTTACTAGCTACCCTTCCTGGTGTTGCAATTTTCAGTGACCAACAGTATATTACTGTGCGCCTAGAGAAAAGCTGGAACAAGGCAGACTGTTTATTTTCTGTAGATGGCTCCTGTTGCCAGAGTCCCCAAAAAGACTCGTAGCCATGCTGGACTATAATTTAGAGGGCTTGCGGATGCTCCAGCCGGCTTTGTGTAGCGGCTTAGCGAGTCTGCAGGGGTGATGCACCTGCGGCAGCAGCTGAATTTACCGAAACTGGACGAGACTCATGGTCGAGAGGACCCAAAAAGGAAAATCGCCAGTCTGCAGCCCAGGATTGATTTTGTAAAATTGATAGTGAACAAAACCTATGCTGTAAGATTATTATTAGATTGTTCTGACCGATCATCCAACTGCTAATCTTCCTGCACACACCGTACCAATCAACGAGTAATAGATCTCCTAGATGAAAGTAATCCGAGGGCCTAAGAAAATCTTCGAAGTTAATCGAACTGGTCTTGTGGGATTTTTAATGTTATTCGAGGCTAGAGATACTTATATACAGTCTGTGAAGAATTCAGGGAGCCAGACATTAGTCCGAATTAGCAATAAAGTCAATTGCAGGACAGACTTAGACCAAGAATCATACCGCAGGCCACTGAGCAGAGCTGATAAGTCAATTGCTACAGAAATGTTTTAGGTGACTAACTTAATAAAAACAGTTGTGTCTTATTAACAGGGACCCCCCTTCCTCTACAGTTGATCTTCCACATTCAGAGAACTTAAACAAGTTGAGCGACGTACTGCAGCATTGTCCCTATCCTTTTGTGGTATTAACAGGTACTGATAATTTTAATACTCTTTTAAATTTCACTGTGCTTTTCCATAGCCATCTGCAACAGCTGATCATTCAAATCCAAATTTGTCAGGGCCACCACAACTCTGTTCTAGTAACCGTACCATAAATTTTTACCAGATCTTCAAAGCCAGAGTGTAATATCTTCCCATCTGCTATAAATTTCACCATTATCTGTTGTAAAATAAAGAGGTCCTTTGTACATGATCCATTCTATCTAAATACACTCTAGCATTCTCAGTATTATAGCCAATATTCTGCCTCAATTTAACTTTTCATGTAAGTTTCCCGAGTAATCTGCTCATTGTGCAGTTCGTACTATAGCAGTCTGAGTATCTTCTATTTGTTTTCACAAAAATGGAATCCGTATATTACCTTATGAACTCTTGTATTTCAGAGTGCTTACAACATTTATTCCTTATTGTAAATGGTACTACACGATCCGATAAAGATATATTTTTGAAGTCAGACATGATCAAGAGTGAATTTCTTGCCGGAAATGGCTTTTCATTTACTTTTTCTTGTTCCGCCTACTGCCGACCCACGCCACAATGAACTGGTAATGATGGTGATGATCCATGATCGGAACCACTTACAAAATACGTTAGACACGATATCTGTATGGTGTGAAAAGTGGCAGTCGACTGTAAATAAGGAAAAGTGTGAGCTCATCCACATGAGTACAAAAAGAAATTCGTTAAATTTAGGTTACACGATAAATCACACAAATATAAAAGCTGTCAGTTCTACTAAATACCTAGGGATTACAGCTGCAATCACATTAAACTGGAACTCACACATAGATAGCTTGTCTGTCCTCTGTGTGGCATGGGATCCTTACCAAATAGGATTGACGGAGGACATCGAAAAAATCAATGAACGGCAGCTCGTTTTGTATTATTGCGAAATAGAGAGTGTTGGAGATATGATAAGCGACTTGGGGTGGCAATAATTAAAACTAAGGCGGTTTTTGTTGCCGCGAGATATTTTCACAAAATTTCAATCAGCAACCTTCTTCTCTGCATGTGAAAATATTTTATTGACGCCTATCTACATAGGATGAAATGATCATCGTAATAAAATAGGAGAAAGCAGAGCTCATGCGAAAAGATCTAAGTGTTTATTTTTCTCACGCACTGTTAGAGAATGGAACTTAAGTGTGAATTGCAAAGTAATCATGTAGATGTCAATGTAGAACAACAGTTGTTTTACGCGTACGCAGTGGCCACCATGTTATTAACTGTGTGGTCATAGCGTTCTGACTCGTAAGTATCTCTTAACGGTGCTGTCCAGAACGCAGCCCTATAATAGTCAACTTCAGTTAAGAGAAGCGAGAAACCATTTGGCAACTAATATTAAAGAGAGCAGTGCCAGGTGGCGGATTTCAGGTGGGCGACAGCAAAAATTCCGCCGCTTGGCAGCAAATCAATGGCAGAACATGGTTTGGAGAGCGTTGGTGTGTCTCCTCCCTGAACAGCGCTGCCTCTGACGTCAGTGCCACATTTCCTAATGCTCCTCTGACGTCACACACTGCCGTAGGCGTCGTCATCACTTGACAAACAAAGGCGAAATTCTCCGGTCTGTTTAAAGGGCAATTTTCAGTATCAGCGTTATTTTGGGAGTCGGTGTTACTGTAACCATATCAAAATTAGCAGCAGTTCACATTTCAGTAATATGATAGCAATTTGAAAAGTGTGTGAGTTTCAAATTACAGCAATTGTGTTGTTTTATTTTACACTGTCTGACAAAAAAATGTTAGAACCAGAAATGAAACGTCACAGCTTCAAAGCGTCTATTTCAGTGATTACAAAATAGAGTCAGATTTACATAGAAACTTCACAGTATGAGCCCACGTAGCACTCCATCTGACATGTAGCGCACGCTCTCATTCGGTTGGAAAGGATGTTAAAAGCTGCTGTCCCCTTTCCTGAGGCAAGCTAGCCCACAACTATTCTAACTGAATCTTGGTAGGTCCAAAAAATTTTCGGGCGATTGTCAACAGCAACGTTATACTCGGAGAATTGCATGTTACACACAGTGCTTCCTTAGAAATATATTTATTCACAAGCGGTTTCGACCACTGATCTTCACAGTGGAAAAATATTGTGTATGACATGTGAAATTGTCACAATATTTTTCCATTGTAAAGATGATCAATGATCGAAACCGGTTGTGAATAAATATACTTGTAAGGCAGCATGGCATGTACCATGCATTTTTCCAAGTGAATCGTGATATCCTGTATAGTGGTACTAAGACGTATTTGATGTTCGAGCTGGTACCACTTATGTTTTATCGGGGATAGATCTGAGGATATTATTGGCAGTATCTGAATATGACGCAGATAGTTCATAAAGACACGTGCCGTGTGTTGACGAGCATTATACTGTAGAAAAGTGGCACCATGATAGTGTCACGTGAGAGGTAACATACGAGAAACCATTTTGTCCATGAATTACCGTTGTATTGTGCATTATTCCCGGATCACTACTAGTCATACTCGAGGGCTACCTCCCATGAGGCCACGAATAACACCTCCACGCGTCTCTAGAACATTGGAAGATTGGGACTTCTCTCCAGGTGGCCGCAACGCTAGCCAGAAATGGTTTTCCGGGGTGGTGCAGAAACGCGATTCATCGCTGAACACAATGCGACGCCACTCAATAGCAGTCCATGCATCCTGGAGACAGCACCACTCCAAACGCAGCCGTTTGTGCTGTGGTGTTAATGGCAACCCATGCATGGGACGGCAATACCCTAATCTAGTTGTTGTTACTTTCCGAGCAATTGTGCGGGATGACGCAGAATGTAGCATCAAGCCCATCACTTGTTCTCGGATGTCAGACAGAAATGAAGGGGTTACGATGTGCTTGGTTCACAGCGTGCCGATCCTCCGTTATAGTGACCAGACGTGGTTGAACGGAACCTTGATGACGAGTAAGCCTCCTCGAGAGCGAGATCCTACACAGGCAACCCACAAAGACCCACGCGACACCATGCAGCTCTGTGTTGCTATAAGCAATCGAACTGCGAATGACAGAGACGCACAGGGGTGTCTCACACAGAGACTATACCAGTGTGTCCATCTGACAACAAGATTCACGCCTCGGCTTTTGTCAAGATTAATGGGTAGTTTTCTTTTCTTTTTTTGTGGATGGGGGGAATCAGGGTTCATTACTTATGCTAATACACAGTCAAATCACCAACAAGTTTTAGAGCTTCACAAACACCAGATCCTTTAACCACACATAAATAGCCTCATTCTGCCAATGGCCTTGTCAGAGGTTCAGGGCACTCTCTTGTCCTAGGGGTGGGAAACTGCCCCTAAAGGCGAAAGAATCAGCAGTGATCGACAGCATGAGGATGCAGAAGGCAATGGAAACCACTGCATTAAAGACACGTAACGTGTATCCACAGGACATGTGGCCTGTAACAGAAGAAGTGCATTATGATCTCTCGATTGGCAAAAGATTCCGGAATAGTCCCCCATTCGGAACTTATAGAGGGGATTGCCGAGGGGGAGGTTAGCATGAGGAAAAGATTGACTGCTTCAGCGGTGAGAATATGGGTCCGACAATTTAATGAAGGACGTGATCAAGTATATAACGAAGAACGAAATGGACGCCCATCTGTGGTTTCTGATGAACTGGTTCGTGCAGTCGGAGAAATGATTAAGAAAACCGTAGGTTTACGATTAGTGCTATTGCTCGTCAACTTCCACAAATTTCACTAACGGTAATTTTTAGATTGTTGCTGAAAAACTGGGTTTTCATACATTTTGCGCTCGTTGGGTGCCTAACCACGTTGGGTGCCATGAACAACACGATCAACAACGGATGTGCAGCGCACTTGGTTTTTTGACACGTTATAATGACGATGGTGAGAAATTTTTATCCCAGATAGCCACGGGGGATGAAACTTGGGTTGTTTATGACACCCCTGAAAAGGAACGGCAATCGATGGAATGGAGGCACACTTCGTTCCCAGGAACGATGAAACCCAGGCAACTCTTCACACGCCGAAATATCATGTACACAGTGTTTTGGAACAGACAAGGCATTTTACAGACTCATTTTTCACCACGAGGGGAAACAATCAATAAGGATGCTTACTGCGAGACGCTTAAGAAATTGCGCCACTTAATACGGAACAAGCGCAGAGGAATGCTCTCAAAAGTTGTGGCTTTTATTCACGACAACGCCCGACTACACACTGCGAATGTGACAAAACAACTCCTTCAGAGCTTTGGCTGGGACGTTTTTGACCATCCTCCGCTCGTCCCGACCTCGCTTCTAGCGATTTTCATCTCTTTCGGCATATGCAGTCATTCCTTCATGGTAAGCGCTCCATCAATGATGAAGAGGTAAAAAAAAAAGTTACCGCATGGTTGACAACACAGGCGGCAACATTCTATGACGGAGTACGGGGTGCATCGCTTGAATCCGGACAAATTTCAGTTTGAATTTCCCGCCATATCGTAGTTCCACCGGACGTCACGTTCTTGAAAGCCATAGGCATCTAGTAAACAGCCAGAAACTCAAAATGGCCGAAATGTTACCGACAAGTGCGGAGTACAACCGAAGAGCGTGGTTATCGAAAGTCTTCACGCTGGGTGTTCGCTCGCTGAAATAATTCGAGTCTTCGGGTACGCGATATCAGCTGTTAACAACATTGTGCCCAAATATAGTTCTTCGGAGAAGTCTGGGATTCAAGTCCAGTGAGGGTGGTTTAATGCCGCCTCCTTTCTTTGGAAAGGGACAATCTGTCACAAAAGTAGTGTATCCGCAACTTTTGACTAATGTCGTGAAACCGTGGATGGTAACTGTGGCCCCGGGGAGACAATATGTCTTTCAACAGGACGATGCACCGACTCATGCGAGACGTTTAGTCCAAAGGTGGCTCTCGGATAACGTTAACGTGTTCTGATGGAAGGAGTTCTGCCCCCCAAATAGAGCGGATTTAAACCCCCTCGACTACTGTGTTTGGAGCATAGTCGAAAGGCACCATAATGTTGCATCTCTATGCACCGCTATCGAAGCAGCATTCGCAAATATGGACAGAGCTGTTTTAAAGAGTGCGTGTGATCGCTTCATGACAAGATTGGAAGCGGTCATTGAGGCTGAAGGAGGTTACATCGAGTAATGTTACTCTTGAAAAATACCACTACTTATATATAACTGGATTTTCATTTTCATTTGCATTTTGTTTTAATAAATTTGCTTTTTTTTAAAAAAAAAAAGAAAGTTTCATTTGTCCGGATTTAAGCACCGCAGTCTGTACATAAACTTATACCACACTATGAGAAATGCCTGGACACTTAAGGGGGCTACGGTACAAAGTAATGTAAGCATTACAGATTTTTGTGAAATGAATTGTAGTCGAATCCGTTTTTATTACCAAAAGGAACTTACTTTCCGAACTACCCTCGTATTTTCAGCTAGATCAACAGCGACTAGGAGTTCATAGAACACAGATCAGTGCCTTTTAAAAACTTCATTACTGACAAATATAGAAACATAAACTTTTCTTCTTACAGTGGAATTGTATTTTCTACGACGGATTAATACATCTGTATGACAAAAATTTACTCAGCTCTCCGTCAGAATGGCAAAACATTACGAATCACCGGCCTCATCGGCAGTACGTACCGTGAATAGTGGCGCTAAATTCATGGCCACGCGGTATTTAAATGGCCATAACACCGTCACAAAAATCCTCATCTTCAGTGTATTTTTACTCTAAATTTCTTCTGAGACGGACAACAGAGTTATATCACTAAATTTATCTCCTACTTCGGAACAGAAAATACCATAATTTGCAACGAAAATGGTCAGTGATACATTTTTTTTCATACACTTTTCGATGCATTCAAATAAATATGCTATCCAATTCACTGTCATCACAAAGTTTTGGTATTTACTTACGCATAACAAACAATGAAGAAATATTTCATTATGTTCGACTACAAAAACGTGCAATATGCAGCTATTTCAAACTGAAAATTAATGCACTGGAAAATTGTGCTAAACATGTACTTTGTAAATTTCGAAAAGACGTTCGTAATTATTATTTATTTATTTACTTTCGTATTGACCAACTAGGATCATGTAACAACTTTAATTCGTATTCTTTCCCTGTTCTTTCCTAATTTTCTAATACTTCTCCCCATGTTGTCTTTTCCTTTGTTCTGTCCATTTTGTTCCAGATTTCTTATTTCTTCTGCATTGAAAGCCTTCTAAATACAGTATTTTATTCCTAAAATCTTCTCCATATGTTATTTCCGATTCTTTGATATTGTTTCTTTCTAGTTCTTTCCCTGTTTCAGTAATACATGCTACCGCCGATTTCTTCTTGCAGAAACACAGGAACATTTGTTTCGTGATCCCGTTCTCATTCATTCGGCAGTGGCGTCCAAAAAAGATTTACTTATGATATTTTCTATAAATTTTTGTAGATTTCCTCATTTACTTCTCATTTTCCGGTCAACTGTAGCTGGTGTTGTACCCATTATTTTTCTAATAAACCACCTTTCAAGTATCTCCATTCTGTCCAAGTTACTATTATTGTTATTATTATTATTATTATTAATATTTCTATAATTTTTGATGATCGTTCGAAAACATTTGAAATGTAGCCTACACCATCTAGTGCGTTAATTACATATAGTTTTATCCCTTGGTGTATATATCGATACGAGGCTACATCTTTGTGCAGCGAGACAAATAATCGGAAATATGAAGATAAGCAGATCTGTCACTACTTATTCCGATATTAACTCAAAAGTTGGAAAACTTGGATCTCTCCTCCTTAAAAAAAACTGGATGCGTAATAAATAATAAAGAACTTCGAGAAAACTATAGCGAAGACACAAGGTAATTGAGTCATATTTTTGCAAAAATTGTTTTTCTGCCACATAACAATTCGCCTTTGATAGTTGTCTTTCGCAGAACAAATAAACCCTCGGCACTGATGTTCGCTGAACAGTTCCAATCACCATTTTTCTTTTATCAAATAACAAGACACAGGTGAGGTCTGAAATTCCATTTTAAGAAGACACAAAGTCGATGCCTGTATATGAGTGATTAATGAAGTTGAAAAACGCGTTCGTCTTTGTTTCCTGATCCCCTTGTAACTATTTGTTTAAGTGAAAGACACGTTTCTTTTCAGAGGACATCCACGACTGCTGTACATTGTCAATGATAAAATCCTTTACAGTTGTAAAAATTATTTGTTTCCAAAATAGCTCAGTTACCCATCCTTTGCGGACTAACTTTTTAATATGTACCTCAAGCTAGGACTTATTTTAGAAATGAATAACTTTTACAACTTAAGTGAAAGAGATCACATTTTTGTTTAGTGAGTCTAAAGTTATTCCAGGAGAAAAAACTTAGGCACTTCATCAATGACTATTTTGTGTTTATGGAAAATCGAATGAAGTATGGATAATGATATGTACGGAAGAATTATGTATAATTTTTCACTGTAACCAGTATTTGTTGCAGAGGTATCTCTACTCCTCTGTAGCTCACAAGCAACAAACTAAAAGAATCAGCAAGCTAGTCAATTCATAAAATAATCACATTCTGGTGATTTCATGGAGAGTCTTCCAAACGTAGCATTTTGACACAAAATACGCGAAAAAATTTAGTAATGTGTGGAATAAAACCAGTTGCGAAAGGTAGTAGTCAAAAGCTCTTGTGCTGGGTTTCAACCTATATAAATAGGCCTTCTTCAGAAGTCTTATTACGTTTTACGTGCTGATAATGATGTGCCTTCAATAGATTAGTCATAATTAAAACTGCCAATCTAAAAACGGCCGTTTGGCTGTGTCATATATAACGTAATACAGATAATAGATGTGGCGTATGTGACCAGTAACGAATATACATGCAACTTGGTCAGTTACACGTTTATCCGTTACTGGTCACACACGCTACATCGAATATGTGCATTATTTTATGTACGAAAAAGCCAGCCGTCTGTTTTTACCAGTGTCAGTTGAGAGATTACAGGGCACCTTCACTTTTGATACGGTGTCATGCTGCTCAGTGTTCTAAGGGAACATGATCTTTATTACTTGGTTGTTATATTTGATATGATCTGACGTCATTCTTATGCTGAAACGGTTGGCAGACGTTAACGCTCTTGTTTGTCTACTCTAGTGAAGGAATAGCGGTAAGCTTTACCTGCGTTCAAGGGAAGAGGGTGCCGAGTTAATTGACTGCAGTAAAAGCGTACGGTGGCTGAGAGCCGAGGAGATAGATCAGATGCGAAAGGAACACAAGTCATGGGCAAATCAACTCCAGAAAAACCTACGTAAGGTAAACACCAAAGCAATCAAAGGTTTAAAGATTGCACATGACGCTAATGAAGACGGCAGAGAGCGCCAAGACAGTAGCAAACTTCGCAAGACGAGTAGCAGCTGTAGCATCGAAAACGAGTAAACTCACAGAACAGCAAGGACGGGAGGCAGTGATCAATTTGCGCAAGAAGGTCGAAAGCGTGGAAAAGCGCAAAATGACGCGGAGCAGCGCATCGACACGAAAATACGTGAAGCCATGGGTCTTCATGCGACAGCGGAGATGGACAAATTAGAGTCTGAGCTGTGCAAATTAGGGACTGGTTCGGACGTGACAACTGCAACTCCAGTGAGCGAGAGTGAAGAGGTTCGAGCTCTTCTTTCGTTTAAATCTCAACAGGAAGCCATCAACACACGTATAGAAAAGAAATTGGTGGAGGCGCTAAGGAAACAATATCAAATACGGCCAAGCGCGAACGAAACAGGACCAGAAACAACTTCGGACGGCACCAATAACCGCATAACGTTAGCAGCGAGCAGAATACATGGTGAGATGAACGTCACATTTTCTCGAAGCCGTGGAGGCAGCACAAATGATGGGACGTCGAACAAGGACATGCAAAGGACTGATATTTTCCGTAGGACGGAAGTTGTCGACGAAACGCCATTTGATTTTCAACACTTCTTACAAGTCCAAAAATCCGAAATTTTCCGAGATGAGGGAAACTTTACTCACCCACGCACTTGGATATAGAAATTTGAACTCTCTTTACCTCCAAACTGGCCTTTAAAATACAAATTAGACTTTATTTGTGGACACTAGCAAGGGTCAGTTGCGGAGAAAATGCGCGGAATATCAGTGACGTGTAGAAGTTACCAGGAGTTCAAGGACAGATTCCTAAATATCTACTAGTCCAAGGAGACGCAAGAGCGCATAAAGTACGAGATGATTGTTGGTAAAGAATTCGAGCCCAGTCAAGTTCCTTGATGCAATGATTGACAAGAACCAGTATCTTGCCATACCATGCTCTACCGGTGAAATTATATATCACT
Source organism: Schistocerca piceifrons (assembly GCF_021461385.2). Lineage (NCBI taxonomy): Eukaryota > Metazoa > Arthropoda > Insecta > Orthoptera > Acrididae > Schistocerca > Schistocerca piceifrons. The sequence goes on along the minus strand of NC_060145.1, from coordinate 208,001,627 downwards.
GTTCTACCAAACTTCCGTCATCATATCAACAAGTATTAGCTGGCAGGTGTAATGTCGAGCTCAGTAACTTCCGCAACAGTCTTTACGAATTAGAGTACGCATTCCGAGCAGAGAACACAGAAGAAACTCTGACAGATACGTCGCAGGCAGTATGTTGCTGTACGAAATGGAACCCTTACGGAAACCATTCACGGTCGGAAAATGTAGGGAGCAATGAAGTTGAACAGCGAAGAGACTGGAATGAGAACCGCAATAGTTATGTACTACGCAACAGAGGCTTCCAATGGAAGGGGGAATGAAGGTTGCAGGCCACAAAAAAAAGGCTCCGGTTTCAATGATGATGGAAGAGGTGCGCGAATGAACAACAGAGGAAATTGAAGTGGAGATCAGGCCTAGGAAATTGAGATTCGATGGCCGAATCCAGGACGAGGGGCGCGAGGAAATGACAACCAACGTCAATGACTAGTTGAATATGCAGAAGAGGCACAAAACGCGTCTGCAACTGAACCCGGACCTAGCCTCATCAATGTTATTAGATACGACGATATTCAAAAAACGTTACTGGAAGAAAGAGCGAGGTCCATTCATAATGACACGCATCCAATCATTAGGGTAACCATAGGAGGAAAGGAAGTTAAAGCAATCCTGGATAGTGGTAATGAGATTTCGGCCATTGCGGAAGAGACTTATAAACGCTGTAAGGTACTGCAATACTGGACGGAACTAACGGTGAAGAGATTAAGAATAAAAGGAGCAGTAGTAGGGAAGCTAACTGAAGTGAACATGCAGACAAGGCTAGAGCTACTTTGTCAAGATCACCTGCTGGTGGGAAACTTCCTGATCGTGCCAAAACTGGCAACTGATCTGATCATCGGAACCGCTTTTCTAAGCGAGTACAATACAATACGGGAGCTAGGACGTGGTATAGCGACATTAAATAATGATAAAAGCATCATGCTTCGATTCCTTGATCGGGCGGTACGAGCGCAAGTCCCGGTGAGGTGCCTTAAGATCTTCGTAGATTCAGAAGGCTGGCATTTACGAAAGTTGAAATCAGTGTCGAGGGATGAAAGGGATTGCCACTATGACCCAGAGGACACCGAAGACGAGATCTGTCAGGCGATACAAAAGATAGGTTTGTGGTATTGACAATATTACCAAAGAGGAGAGGGCAAAACTACAAACAGTGCTACTGTACAATACTGAAGTGTTCCTACCTAAGACAGGAGCCATCAATAATATCCAGTATGCGTTCCGTGTCAAAGAACATGAGTAGTTATTAGTCTCACCTTATCCCATTCCCATTGCATACAGAGAGAAAGTCCGGAAATAAGTACGGAGGATGCTGCAAGAAGGGATCATTGAAACTGGTGTGTCCACATACAATTAGCCATTGCGGGTAGTTGACAAGAAGGATGGGTCGATGAAGCTGTTGCTTGATTCGAGGCAAATCACCACGATAATCTTGCTGGAAACAGACAGCCCGGAGAAGCTGGAAGATCTCTTGCAAGGATTTTATGGTGTCTAAGTGTTTTCGTCCTTTGACCTCCGTTAAAGTGTCTGGCAAATTTAATTACACCCTTCGTATCGTCAATGCACGGCTTTCCTAGCTGAAGGGCACTGCCATCAGTTGCGGCGATTGCCCTTTGGCCTTAATATATCGTCCGCAGCGTTCATTAGAGTGCTGAACGGAATTTTTATAGAAAGTCTGAAGAACTACATCATGTGCTATGCTGACGATATCCTCATTGCAAAGCCCAATTGGGACGATCACAACAAGGTCTTTGGCGAACTAGGAACACTAAGGCAATATAGTGTTACAACTAATTTGGAAATATCTTGTTTCGGAACGAGGAAGGTGGATTTTCTTGGGCACTTGATATCACCAGAAGGGATTGCACCTAATCCGGAAAAACTCGAAGCAATAGCCCAATTCCCGGGACCACAGTCCAGAAAGGACCTCAGAGGGTTCCTGGGAGTCGAAAATTTTTATGAGAAGTTTATTAGGAACTTGACAGTGGATTTTTGCATGTAGACTGATGCAGAGAAAACAGGACTTGGAGTAGTAATATTCCAACAAATTATGGACACATTAGTAAACAAGACCATAGCATTTGGAGCCGAGTCCTTACGAAGTGCGAAAGGAAATATTCAGTCACTGAGTTGGAGGCATTGGCTGTCGTATGTGCTTTCAAATTCAAACATTTCCTGCTTTTACGCAAGACCCAGGTCTATACAGACCACAGAGCGTTTGAATTTTTGTTGTCGGCAAAGTTGGGACACGATAGGCCGACACGGTGGGTTTTATTCCTCCAGAAATTTGACTTCAGCATCACACATGTCCCGGGAAAAACAAATGTAATTGCGGATGCACTTTCACGTTCGCCGATTGGGAGACCAGATGCAAAGGGAGAAGATGCGGAGGATAGTCACTTTAGTCTATTCTACCTGCGGGGAATCGCTTTCGAGAACTTCATGACTGCATCATTATGGGATATAAGAAGAGAGCAGGATAAAGATCCGGAATTGAAGCAGCTGAAAGAACGTTGGAAGAACCGCCAGGAAGTTGAATTACGAATGTTCCACCTTGTAAGGAAGGCGATCTTATTCCAGTCAGCACGATATGGAGCCTTAGAATTAGTTAATAAGTTAATCTGGTACACACACTTATGTTACTGTCACTTCGGACCACGGAAATGCTTCCTTAAATTGAAGGATCTGTGTCATTTTAAAGGAATTTAAAGACAGAAAAGGAAGGTTCTATCCGTAGGCAAGGCCTGTCAGAAGGCAAAACCAGGCAGCCAGACAATGAAGGCACCGCTCCATCCAACCGTTCCGAACAAACTGCGACACATGGCGGCCGCAGACTTAATGGGCCTGCTCCCGGCGGCTCGGCGCGGTTTCTGATACATTTTCGTAGTCAATTGAATTAACATCGAAGTTTGCTACATTTACTCAGTTACGACGAGCCACGACAGTCACTGTTTGCAAAGCGTTAACGAAAGACTTCCTAGCTTAAATGGGCAGGGTGGCCAAACTTATTACAGATAATGGGGCTCAATTCAGGTCAAAAAGATGGACACTCTGGAGAGATATAGGATGGCACCCATTTACATATCGGGACATCACCCGAGTTCGAACCCCACCGCTCGATGGATGAAAAACCTGGAGAATCTGTGTCGTATCTACTGTCATCGACAGCACAGCACATGGGACGTGATCTACATCTACATCTACACCTACATCCATACTCCGCAAGCCACCTGACGTTGTGTGGCGGAGGGTACTTTGAGTACCTTTATCGGTTCTCCCTTCTATTTCAGTCTCGTATTGTCCGATTGTCGGTATGCCTCTGTGTAGGCTCTAATCTCTCTGATTTTATCCTCATGGTCAATTCGCGAGATATGCGTAGGAGGGAGCAATATACTGCTTGACTCCTCGAAACTTCAACGAAAGCCTGTACCAAGCTACTGAGCGTCTCTCTTGCAGAGTCTTCCACTGGACTTTATCTACCATCTCCGTAACGTTACTAAATGATCCTGTAACGAAGCGCTCTGCTCTCCGTCGGATCTTCTCTTCTATCAACCCTATCTGGTACGGATCCCATACCGGTGAGCAGTATTCAAGGAGTGGGCGAACAAGTGTACTGTAACCTACTTGCTTTGTTTTCGGATTGCATTTCCTTAGGATTCTTCCAATGAGTCTCAGTCTGGCACCTACTTTACCGACGATTAATTTTATATGGTCATTCGATTTTAAACCGCTCCTAATGCCTAATCCCAGATAATTTATGGAATTAACTGCTTCCAGTTGTTGACCTGCTGTTTTGTAGCTAAATGATAAAGGATTTTCTTTCTATGTATTCGCAGCACATTACTCTTGTCTACATTGAAATTTAATTGCCATTCCCTGCACCATGCGTCAATTCGTTGCAGATCCTCCTGCATTTCAGTACAATTTTCCATTGTTACAACCTCTCGGTATACTACAGCATCATCCTCAAAAAGCCTCAGCGAACTTCCGATGTTATCCACAAGGTCATTTATATATATTGTGAATAGCAACGGTCCTACGACACTCCCCTGCGGCACACCTGAAATCACTCTTACTTCGGAAGACTTCTCTCAATTGCGAATGACATGCTGCGTTCTGTTATCTAGGAACTCTTCAATCCAATCACACAATTGGTCTGATAGTCCATATGCTCTCGCTTTGTTCATTAAACGACTGTGGGGAACTGTATCAAACGCCTTGCGGAAGTCAAGAAACACGGCATCTACCTGGGAACCCATGTCTATGGCTTTCTGAATCTCGTGGACGAATAGCGTGAGCTGGGTTCCACACGATCGTCTTTCTCGAAACTCATGCTGATTCCTACGGAGTAGATTTCTAGTCTCCAGAAAAGTCATTATACTCGAACATAATACGTGTTCCAAAATTCTACAACTGATCGACGGTAGAGATATAGGTCTATAGTTCTGCACATCTGTTCGACGTCCCTTCTTGAAAACGGGGATGACCTGTGCCCCTTTCCAATCTTTGGAACGCTACGCTCTTCTAGAGGCCTACGGTACACCGCTTCAAGAAGGGGGGGGGGGGGGGGGGGAGCAAGTTCCTTCGCGTACTCTGTGTAAAATCGAATTGGTATTCCACCAGGTCCAGCGGCCTTTCCTCTTTTGAGCGATTTGAATTGGTTTTCTATCCCTCTGCCATCTATTTCGATATCTATTATTTTGTTATCTGTGCGACAATCTAGAGAAGGAACTACAGTGCAGTCTTCCTCTGTGTGATATTGCGCGATTTCCAAAATGTCGTGAATGAACTTTCACATGGTTCTGCTCTCTTGGCACCAATAACTGTGTTGAAGAACAGGGAACCACCAGAGAAAGTACGGGAGCCAGTGGAATTTCCCTGGCGGAAACAGATTCCGCGCCGAAAGATAGTCGCGATGGCGCTGAAAAGGATTCGGGAAGCTGGAAGGAGAAGGAAGGAGAGAGAAGATAAGAAAGCCCGGGTCCATGAATTTCGCGTTGGACAGAAGGTTCTCGTAAAATCGTTTAGGCTCTCCAAAAAACAGAAGAAACAGTGCCAGAAGTTCAACATGTATAACAGACCGCTTCGCATACGCCGTGTCGCGCACAAGAATGCATATGAGCTGGAGTTCCTGAGAACTGGATGATCGGTAGAAGTGCATCACATATCGCACATTAAAACCTTCACGATATCAGCAGTTACAGCAGGAAGAAGGAGAAGAGAAGAAAATAGAAGGGGGGACATACTCTGGCAATTTCTTATTCTGAACAAGCCACGGATAGTTTAAAATGGTCGGTGATAGCCAAACATAAGCATAGTAGCATACGTTTCGTTTACTTAAAAGACAACATTCATTTCTTTAGATTTTTTTGTAATTCCACCATGATAATTAGCATAGGAACTTCTCCCATTACTGCTAGTCGTAAGAGTCAGGCATTGTTAGAATTTCACTATACAAGTATTTCTTCGTAACATGTATCAAGTTTATAGATGTACAGCTGGTCATTCCAGAGTTGACTAATTACAATTGTTGAGAGCAGAAATGTGCCGATTTCTCGATGGAAGCTTCGTTGTTTATTTGAATACTATTCCGCGTGAGTTAATGTGTTCTCATAGCAGTTTTGCAGTTTGCACGGGACGACAGAATCAGGTGTTACAACAACGATATAATTTTATACCTTCGAGTCCGAAACTAGTGCACGAGTGTTGGGGACGGAATTCTTCTTGTAACATCTTGGAGTTCACCCACAATCAAATTTTTTCTGTTTATTGTGTTTGCATTGCAGTAAACGCTCTTGTACGATCTGGTATGTAATTCGTAGTATAGTGGGTGAGAGGGGCGCCGTTGAGATTAGTTTGAGAGACCCAGGGAGGTATTTTGCAGGATGGTCGTGTTGACTTTCTTGTGTGCTTCGACGTGGTTTGTGGCCATGGCCCAGTGCAGTGTGTCTTCGTTGTGGGTTGATTATTGTCATCGCCAGTGGCGCGATGTATTTGTGGTGTGTTTTTCGTCTATGGATGTCGCCTTGGGTGTGATGTTTCTAGCGAATAGGGTATTTTATTAGAATATGGTTTCACAGAGGGCTATTGCATCTTATGCGATTGTTGTTCACTGTAGTTATTCGCTTGTGGTTTTCGCATGTTGTTTTCCGCACTATTGTGTGATGATATTCGTGTGGGCTTTCGCGAGTTCGTGAGCGCCTCAGTGGTAGATCTTTGGCGATAGTCTGTGCTAAGTGGCGTGAGCATGGAATGTGCGAGTCACTTTGTGTGTTTTTGCAGAGTGAGGGAGGCACACCATCAATTTGTGAGAAAGAGAAGAACGGAAGAAACGTAGCATTGCAGTGAAATGTCGCTAATGTCTTGTGCGGTTTCTCTTTTTTTTTACGTTTGTTTCAGCAGCTAGAGTGAAAAATTTGTACACCAACCTGAGAAATTTTTGCGCCAGTTTCAGCAAAAAAAAAAAAAAAAAAAAAAATATTCGAAGCAGTTGTTTTGCCACACAGCAAAGAGAACAGACTGATGACATCGGCACTCATCAAGATTCACGCCATACACCCGCATTAGTGCCATCATAACGACTAAGTAATGGGGAAGTTTAGTGCCTTCAGTATTTCATATATATTCTATAGTAATTGCGTTGCATGAATAAGTAGTAGACTTAAATGGTGTGAGAGTGACTGAAGTGAATGTGTAGTCTAAGCCGGCTTAGTACTTTGAGTTGCATGAAAGGATGTGGGAAATTAACACTACGCTTTCATACATTACGAAACCTCACTCACTATTTAGACACAGAAAATTAATCACTTAAAATTATTGCTGTAATACCAGCAAAGAATAATTGTAGAATAGAATAAGATTTTATTTTTGTCAAAAGAGGTCTGTAAACCATTTTGGTTTTTTTTTATTCTTGGTGTAATCATGTAAAGCAATCCTTTGTAATTTCGTTATAATTCTCTCCGTATTTATGCTGTAAATATATTTGTAAAAACATGGCACTAAGCCTACATATAAGCATTGTGCGGACTACAGGAGCTGAGTGGATGGCGACGTATCAGGCAGTTGGAGAGGTTGCAGACACCAGAGCCGCCATAGCAGCTGGGCAGCCGGGGCACCAAGCAGACACGGCAGACAAGGTCGTCCGCTAGCCCTGTGAAAAGCAAGGGGGCGCAGCTCTCTGCAGGTGGCGGTGACCCACATAGTGACTGCAAGGCAGCTGGTCGACATGATGTCATCGCGCTATGTGAATGAAGGCAGGTGCAGACGCGCCTCTGCGTGCCACGAGCTGTCAACAAAGGGCTGGTACCCTGGTAACACGCGAGCAATTTTGCCACAGTTTCTGGCGTACAAAGTCCCTAGGGACCTACCGCTGAATGGAAGGGCGAGCGTGCGCCACAGGGACGAGGCTACAGAGGGCTGTTTGGAGGTACTTACGTCTCTGGAGACATGGGTCAATGCAGACAGCAGCGACAGGAGGTGATTCACCTCAAACCTGTATCCATATGCTGCCCGGCTGATCCCATGAACGTCTTCCACAACGGCAATGCGTCGCCGACTACCACGTCATCCAAGATGGCCATTAATCGAGACGCCAGTGATTGCTGGCCACTCATAAGGAGGAGGTCCTGTGACACTGAGGCCGCTGCCTGTACTGTACATACCTAGTAGAAGGGGTAACCCACCTTGGCAGACTCATCCTACATAGCTGGCACATCTAACCTGTTACAAGACGTGTGCAGTGCTGTTTTTATTCATGTGACAATTGTAAATTTAAAAATCGCACTCCTTAAAGATCTTTGAGAAGGGAACTGTGGGAGTGATCTGATGTTTTTCATTAATTTGTTTTATATGTGCCTTGCTGTTTTCATTTTTACAATATTACATGTATTTTCTTTGTTTTCTTACCAAGTTTTATTTTTTCTTAATGAACTCATGTATTATTTTTTGTTTTGTGTAAATATTCACTTGTTTTATGTCACTATGTTGTTTGTTGACACATCTTTGTACTAAAGGAACAGATGACACATGCCACATGAACAGTATGAATTCTTTTATACTGGGTGAATGTGAGAACGTTTGTGATCAATGTTCTGACAAGGAATAATGCAGCCACATGTATAAGTGAGCAGGGGCAGTAATTTTCCATGGGGCAGAGAATCCTCAAGACAACAATATTATATTCTGGTTAGGCAAAGAACATTCTCTGGCCCCAGTTTCAGAATGAATGAGTAGATAAATGTCTGCATGACCCTGTAACCGTTTAGTAATTGTCATTAAAGTCTGGGCCTACAAGAATATGACTCGTTGGTATGCCCATCACATTTTTATTTCTCACTTTATTTTGTAGGCATGCAGCAGAGAGTGTATGTATGACCCCTGGTTCAATGTGGTAAAGATGGGGTATAACATTGTGCTGGGGTTTATGATGAACAATGTACTTCTTTGATAATGACCCAAATAAAGTGTCACAATTTTTCTGTTCCATGTCACACTAATCATGTTAAAGTGTGACACTCCCCAAGAATAAATTTTAGAGTAATGAGGAGGTTGTGAGATATCGCAGGGCACTCTCGCTTTTGATAGGGTGTCATGCTGCTCAATGTTCTTTGGGAAGATGCTCTTTATTACTTGGTTGCTATATTTGATACAATCTGACATCATTCATATGATGAAATGGTTGGCAGTAGTTAACGCTCTTGCTTGTATGCTCCAGTGAAGGAATAGCAGTGACCTTTACCTGCATTCAAAGGAAGAGGGTTCCAAGGTAATTGACTGTAGCAAAAGCGTACGGTGGCTGAGGACTGAGAAGAGCGTATTTTCTGTGCAACCTGGGTAAAAACGTTTGCAGTCTGCCAAGTCCGCCGGTCTCTTTGTGCAGACATGTAGACATGTTGAGTGGCATCGCTCGGTCGTCGGTCGCGTCCAGGTAGGCTGACTAGCGCCGAGGAGTCGCTGGAGCTATGAGCAGAGCATTGATGACTGGTAATAAAGGAGAGGATGGGCCCTTTTAGGTAGGAACCTGATGAGATGGCTGTGAGTTTCTGAGAATTTCTGTGGGACAGGTTAATGGCGCCCAGGCGTCCAGACTCTGCTACAAAACATATTTGTGAAGGCATGAGGCTTTTAGCGAGTTAATGGCCGTTCTTTGGAAAGTTCGAAATGTACGCAACAGGAGAGATAACCATCTTTTTATGGAGGGCTGCGGTTCCATCCAGGTCAAGCTTTTAGCAAAGACACGGCGTAAACATGTGGGAAAGAGACTGTGAAGTTGAATCTTTTTTCCTTTTCTCCCAATTAATTTTAAAGTCGCTGGTTGGTCAAATCTGTGTATGCAGAGCAGGGGGTAGTCTCCCAGCTTCGATTGCCACGCTCCAGCTCGTGATTGGCTTGTGCTTAAGTGGGGGTAGTCTAAGATGTAAATATGCTATGCTACCAAGCTGGCAAGGAAAGCTGAGAGAAAGAGAAGAACACACTCTTGTACTGGTGTTTCACTAGTAACGAATGGCAGGTCTGTACCTAAACAGTGAGACTTGTGTCCTTTGCTATTGTGCCACTTAGAGCCTGTGCCAGTCACCATCTGGACTGTGAGAGGTACTGCTGCTTGCATCAAGCACACAACGAGTGATGCATGGGTGTACTTGCGCGTATTTGTTCTGAGTCAACCATCTAAACGTTTGACATATTCTATCATGCATAGTCATGTCACAGAGTCAGATTGTTTTGGCAGACCAGAAAATTGGTCCACCTGCACACTGGAATCCACCATGGTATCAGAGGCTCATAGGGAAGTATCTGTGTTTCGAATCAGCTGAACGCAAGACCATGTACTTGCATTTTTTTTGGGCACCTGCCATTAATAACAGATTGCTGCCATCCATGGCTGCAGTCGCCGAACGTATCGTGGTGTGCCGCCCTGACCAGCAGAAGAGTAAAGTATTCGCTGCTATGGCGTAGGGTTCCAATATATGCTTCTCAGCAGCCTGTTCTTTGGAACCATATTTTTCTTTATGGAATAGTAGAATATAGATGCTTGATAGTAGCGTAGTGTTTGGGCCATACCACGGATGTATGAAGTCAGCTAAAGCGATTAGTTCCGGTTAGTGACATGTGTTGATCCCCAGCAGATCACTTTGTTCACCATAGACCGCATATCATTGAAAGCGTTTGTCAAAACAAAAAATGTTTGTGTGGCGTTTCTATAGCCGTCTTTTGTCATGTGATTTTTAAAAATGATTAAATCAATTGTTAGTTAGACCACAACTCTGCCCAGTGTTAAAGTCTTGATTGCAATTGAAACAGGGAAGCTTGAACAATTTTAATTATGACTAAGTGTACTGGCGGCACATCATGATCAGTATGTAAAACGTAATAAGACTTCCAAAGAAGAACCTTAGGTTAAGAGCTTTTGACTACTACCTTCCACAACTGGTGGATGTTTTTATTCCATATATTACATATGAACAGGTGTTGCTGTAGCCATGCTTAAGATTCAAAAGTTATACTACTGGACCATGCGAAAGAATGTTGCAAATTTGGAAGCAACGCACTTCTTCTGAGATGAGGGAATAGTTGGTGAATACTGATGAACGAATGCGATATTCTTCACGTTGTATATATCCACTGCATAATCTGAACATGAACAAAGACATCTTTTGTGCGGCTACTCTTCCCGACATCTGATTGTGGCTGCCAGTTGCCAACACAACTGGTTTCTGAGAGTCGTCCTTAAGACCAAAAATCTGTGACTTGTTGAATAAATCTTTGACCGAACAAGAATATAGAAGAGGAACTTTCGTACGCAAAGTGTCTTGTACACATCGAAAAGTCACCCTGTGTGCTGGGCGCCCCATTTATATTGACCAATCCAAATAACATTTTGTCCAGAAGACAAATAAAAATGTATCAAGCAACTGATGTTTAGCTACCAGGAGGGCATAAACTAGCGTGAGTGCCTTTCGTGTAACTTTGTTCATTACGAAAACAGGATCAGTAGTAAGTCTTTTTCAAATTGCACCATATATTTTTATTCAGTTCAGTTCCTCCCCTCAAGATCTTTTCAAAAACGTATCACAGTATAGCATTAATGTAACATAATGTAGCTGAAAACGAAACGCAAAACTAGCTTTAACTCTCCTGTACCAGCACGTCGTGGAGGTACCCAGGATAACACAGCCCATCCACTTGCTGAAGTTGACAGCAGAAAATGGAAGCATAAGGAAAATGCACTCCGCTCATTATGTCTATCGTCTTCAATTGAAGGTTTGTGTGAGTACAACGTACACCAACGAAGACAAAGTAGAACGCTGTTCATCTACTCAAAATGTCATTTAACAGAATGGCAATTGCAATAATGTTTTCTTGTTTACAATACAGTAACGTGTAGTACAGTACTGTAGTACTTTTAAACGTTACGTTGCGTACAGTGAAGCCAGTCTTTGATAGTGCTCACAAAAAACCTTCAGCTGAACACGGCTGACTGAATGACCGGAATACATTTTCCTTGTGTTTTTATTTGTTTACTGTTAGCTCCAAATAAGAAAGGATATAAGATGAGAATCAACAAAAATAAAAGAGAGGCATTGGAAAGTAGCTAAATCAAATCAGGCAAGGCTAAACAAATTAGAAAGGTTCAAATGGCTCTAAGGACTATGGGACTTAACATCTGAGGTCATCAGTCCCTTAGGTTTAGAACTACGTAAACCTAACTAACCTAAGGACATCAAACACTTCCGTGCCCGAGGTAGGATTCGAACCTGCCACCGTAGCAGCCACGTGGTTCTGGACTGAAGTGCCTAGAACCGCTCGGTCACTGCGGCCGGATAAACAAATTAGAAAATGAGAGGCTAAAACGAGTAGATAAGTTATTATGATTATGGCCAAAGCAGATAAGAAACAAAATACAGAATGGTAATAAATTTAAGTGTTAGGAGCTTCTTTTCTTAAAGTATTTAATGTGTAGCGTAGTACGGAAGTGGAACGTGTATGATAAATAATTTAGTCAAGAGGAGACTAGAAGCTTTTGAATGTGGTGTCACAGAAGAATCCTGAAGATTAGAGGGGTACATCGCATACCTATGAAGGGGTACTGAACAGAACTGAAGGGAGAACAAATTCATGGCACAGCTTGAATAGAGAAGAGATTGGCTGATACAACTCATTCTGAGGCATGTAGTAATCGTCAGTTTCATACTGGAGGGCAGTGTGGATGGTAGTACTAGAGCCAACTATGCATGGCCCTACTCTCCATATTTATTCAAGATGGCGGATCCAAGACGGCGGTGATAGATATGGCAATGCCACAATGACCTCAAGGCAGGAGTTCAGCTGGAAGATAGTTCAATCCCTCCCCTGCCCCCTCCCCTTCCCTAGAAAATGGCGGGAAGTCCAAATTTTGGTGGTAAAATAGGTCACTTGGGCTACTTCCACTAACCTAAACCCCTCCCCTCCTCCCTCCCCACACCTCCCATAGAAAATGGTGGGAAGTTCAAATTCCAGCAGGACAATGCAACATACCACAGCAACCTCCACTAACCTAAGAAAGTGGAGGGAGAAAAGGATACTTGGGCTACCTCCACTAACCTAAGTCATCTGACCACCACGTTTGCCTAGGAATTGGCTGGAAAAGGACTCGGCCTGTGCAGGATAGGATGGACATAAGTTTAAACAATTTGAGGCAGTAGCTCCATCCAGTGTCTTCACCATGAGGTCTAGAGTCCAACTGACCTTGTACACAGTACCTCCACCAGAGGGCACTGTTGTCCCTTCCATGTTGCAATCCAAGATGAAGGTCCATGGGAAAAATAGTGGGAAAAGGACTCAGTATATCTTTATTTGAACAATCTGAGGCTGTACCTCTGTCCAATGTGTTCACCATAAGGTCCAGAGTTGCACTAACCTAGTAGACAATACCACTATCAGAGGGTGTCATCTCCCCTCCCATGATGTAATCCAAGATGGCGGTCTGGAGGGGAAAATGGTGGGCAAGGGGGGAAAATGGCGGGAATAGGACTCAGCCTGTGCTGGGCTGCTGGAGAGAGGAAGGAGTGTACTTTGTTTATTTTGGGAACAATTTATATAGGAACGAATTTCACATAGTATATTTATTACACAGATACAAAATACTCACTCTGACTTGCTTGGGGTCACAACATATAGTTTACAGACCTGAAAACTAACATAAACTGTCGAAATAATACAGCGCACTGATGTACAGACAGGCAAACAAGTCGTAAATTACCAAATAATGAGGTACACAGCATACAGCCCTGGAAAATACTCATAAACTGTCGAAATAATTCAGTGCACTGATGTACAGACATGCAAAATACTCGTAAATCACGGAAATAACGCAGTACACTGATGTACAGACACACAAACAAATCGTAAATTACCGAAATAATGTACTACATGGCATACAGACCTGCAAATTACTCGTACATCACCGAAATAATGCAGTATACTCATGTGCAGACACGAAAACAACTCGTAAATTGTCAAAAGATAATGCATGTGTAACGCTATGCAAATGCTCACAATGCTTAAACAGCCGAAAATAATGCACTGCGCAAACATTCATTGCAAGAAAAAAAAAAGAAAACGCCTCCGAACTATCGTCAACTGCAAAGTGTTCCAATATGCACACACATCGATGCTGCCATAAGCCTCCGCCATACACAAGCCAGTGCTGGGAGCCATCACTCTCACGCCACTGCTGCCTACAGTAAGCAGGCGAAAGATGCGTCTACAGTTAGAGTTCTTCGAGTGTTATACTGACATCACGTGTATGTAAATAAGCGCCACGTCATCCTCTGGGTCATGCATGCATGTTTACCACTGCTAACGCAAAATCTCTCTCTACCTGTGGATACAGACGTCACAGGTCGCACTATAGAAATCTGTCCCAGAATAGCACAGGCACCATTGTACCTAGCGATCATAAATGAACATGGGAGCTGCGTCTAGCCATGCACACATGCTTACCTGCCCAGCGTGGCTGACGGATTGCTGCAAAATGTTTGCATAGCGACCAGGACCTGTTTACGAAAATAGCACAGAATAACACCAATTGCATACTTCCCGATGGTCTCATGAGACATCACTTGTTCCCCTCCTGGAAATGGTGACGTTCTGTTGTCAACATACATCTCAGAAACGTTAAACACTTTCACTGCTTAAAGCCTTCATCATATCTGTGCACACTCACGAAAACACTGTTAATCATAAAATCATTTTTGTTATTTGGAAAAAGAGCACTGTCTAAGCACAGATGGGGGGGGGGGGGGGGGGATAGAACGATTATGCAAACAGAATTGGAAGCACTGTCCTACAGAAGGGAAAATGGTGGGAATTTCCGGTATCCCACAGCTACTGGTCTGGAGATGTCCTAATGCCACAGTGGCAGATGAGTGATGACATCCCTGCCAGAGATGGATGGTCTCCTTCAACTTGTCTTTCAACACTACCTAACGCAGAACTCTCCATAAATACTTTGCTTCCATCTTGTTCGAATCAGTTTGCAGAGGCTCCTATGTCCTGGCACAAAGGATGTCTTGTGAACGAATGAAGCATTGTGATTGACTCTTATTAAATTTACCGCCAAATTACTGATGCTACAGGTGTGGAAGCACTGTCCACCTTTTTTTTTCTTCTTGCAGATGAGACTGTCAGTGGCAAGAAAATCTGTTTTGTACAGATCATATTGCACCGACAATTAAACTCTGAAAAGTGGCCTACAGATCATCAAATACAGAAACACTCTTACTCAATTACACTGCTCTGCCATTGAGGGTGGGAGCTTGAATATCAGAGCGCGAAACCGATCTCCAACTCAACAATATATCACTGTGTACTCTCTCGATGTAGTAAACATACAATTTGTATCCCGCACCATACAAAATTGCCCCTTTTACATAATTCATATCACTATCAGCTACCAAACACTTGTACATGTACCGTGAAGAAAGACAGCACCATATATACTCCTCACTGCACTAGATATTGTCCCTGCAGCCAAAGGCCACAAGTCATCCACTCCCGACGCATGGCCAGAGTGCCCTCAGTGGACCAAAGTTACTCTCAGAACTGTTCTACGAATTCGGGGTCAGCTCCCCTAGGCACAAACACATTACTGTTTCTGGACCCGACTTGCCTGCTTGCTTGCTTTTCTAAACACATCTCCAGACTCTGGGATTACAAGAACACATGTATTTTTACATTGTTTGCCATAATATTATACCATTTTGGTGATATTTCTCGATATCAAGCACATAGCAGTATACTACTGATCGCTCGTGCAACATAATTCCGAAGATATAGACTGGAAATTATTTCTCTTCAAACCCGAACTTCAGTGAGGTGGAGGGTGTTGTAAACCACTGAGTAACTAGAAGCTTATCCTGTCTGCGAAGACTTTTACGTGAGAACTTGAAAAAAATTAGAGGAAACTGATATTTCCACTTGCAAATACCGATGTCAATGATATAACAGATTCCAAATCATCCTTTTAATTGACAAAGTCAACTAAGGTGTTTCTCATGTCTAAAGAACCAACAAACGTGTCCCCCACTCATCTTTCACCTGCTAGATGCACTCACACACACCACAATCGATGTTCTCTCAACTAAATAAAGACAGAAATGCAAAGAAGCAGTCACTTGGACAATTTACATGGGAGGGAATAATGGTCCAATGCAAACACACATCCATATTGAATCTTATCAAATTTCCATGCGATCACAAAAGCTGTCTAACACAAGTAAGTATTAGTTTGCTATTCGGCCATCTAGAGGACGACACGGTTAAGTCAGCAACATTCCTACACCCCAAAAGATCTCTCCATTCAGACAGCTCCTACTGTTTGCCAGAAAAGTGAATCATTCCCGCCACAGGCCACCAGTGCTACAGGTCAAGCATACATAGGCAGAATCATCATTCAAGGAAAAACAACCAGCCACATATATCTTTTATCACTGTACTTACAAATAAATGTTACTGTAGTGGCACCACTGTTTGGGATAGGGAAAGTTGGTTTTGTGCGATATTCTGAGTGCAAGTTACAGCCAGGTGTGGGCTGGATTGCAGTGAGTTACGCATACCAACATACGCGAAGTAGAATGGAGGCCACTGGGCCGTTGAACCAATGAAATGCATAAATGCAGTGGTTCGCATGGCACAAGCTACAGGCGGAAGGGGCCCACTGGCGCAACCAGGGTGTGGTGAGTATGTGACTCAGAGCGGTGCATTAGCAAAACAGAGGTGCATAGCTGTGTATAAATAGGTGCAGTTCTCTAATGAGATTCATTCAAGTGTGGCAGCTCTCCTGGACAGTGGGGCATGTCACACCACTGGGCTACACGCAGCAACAGATGGGGCACCAGCGTCCCAATCCATGGTGGGTCATTGGTTTGACCCTCTGAGGCCGATGCTGGGTCCACAGTCAGCCAGTGACGGGCCACTCCTCAGCTTGCTACCACCGGCAGTCGTCTCGGCTCCCGACACACACCGGAGAGATCTCAAGGCGAGGGTCCACAGATTCAGACGCCGGATCGCGTGCACTCGTTGTCGCCGCTATGCCAGCAAGGAAGAAGCAGCAGCAGGGCCAGCCTACAGCACCCGACGGAGCAGCATGGAGTCAACAAGGATCGAGGCCACTGAATCAGCTGTTGATGCTGCCATTCTGACGTAATCGGAACTCTGCAGCTGGTGTACAAGGCCAGCTTGACACAGCAGCGCATTGCACTGGGTCACTGGGGTGGTGGCCTCAGCATTGTGGGACCTTGTGACGTGGACCGAGGTGAACAGGGCACTGTAGTGGAAGCAAATAAATCATTTGGAAAGTTCTCGCCGAATTTTAATATGGCACCTCTTGGCACCCATCCACTACATTTGGAGTCTTACCGCTACATTTTGTCATCTTACTACATTTGGTGGCAGAAGTAGCCATTACATTACAATCGCAATTTCAGTTGAATGACATTTGACAGTGAGCGAAGTATTGGAAATACTGATTACTGTTGCTCTGGAAATAGAAATATCTGTACCATTCTTATGACTTGACATACTCTTCCCTTTGCTATCACAGTATTCCACACCAAATCCATACCTCCCTTAATATTGGACATAGTCAATTCCTTTGCACATGTCAGAACACACACACATACTTTATAAGCCTGATGCTCATAGCAAACCGATCATGCACACACTACTACTAAGTATAATACTTCGCCAATTATTGATTGCCGGTGATGGGAAATAATACTGACTGAAAATCAGCGATAGGTGGATGTGTCTCATAAGTTTACTTGCGAGCGCCACTAACTTCATCCAATAGAGAGCTTGATAAGATTTTTACCGCATATATATTGAAAATAAGTACCGTCTGCATGCTGACATTGCACACGTGTGAGATCCTATTAAATATACGGCTATTGATTCATTGCACAGACCAGTGTAAAGGCACATCGCCTGTACTATAGGAGGATGACCGTATTCCACGAACTAAACTATAGCTCGAACAGACCCTCCCTGTGACCCTGTGTCGTTGTTTGAAACATTGTTTTTTTTCTGCTGTAACACGCTATTTACATTGCCATACATTTTGCTTCTTCCGCCACGACCTAGAGGTCTGTGTCAAGTTCTAAAGTAACATTAACATGTTCTGATCCACTGCTTCTCACAGAAAACTAGACGTTGCACGGTATAAGTCATGTTAATACTGCTGCTACCATAACAAAAAAATGGTTCAAATGGCTCTGAGCACTATGGGACTTAACTTCTGTGGTCATCAGTCCCCTAGAACTTAGAACTACTTAAACCTAACTAACCTAAGGACATCACACACATCCATGCCCGAGGCAGGATTCGAACGTGCGACCGTAGCAGTCGCGCGGTTCCGGACTGAGCGCCTTAACCGCGAGACCACCGCGGCCGGCTGCTACCATAACGCACCACACACACTGAAAGATTTTAAATATAAAGTTACAACAAGAACACTGAATGAGATTGGCAGCGTTGTGGAGAGTTTCCAAACTGCTGTCCGAAGGTGACTGATGACGTCTACATTTAAACTCATCTGTCACAGTGACGGAATAGCTGATGGCTCTGCATTCCATTTCGAATGATTCCTCATATTGCAGTGTACGCGATCACTGTTTTGCTGCTAGCCATCCCGAGAAGGTGTTGCCTCTCCATCAAAACTCTTTCTCCAACTCAAACAATCGATGTCAGTCAGTCATTATTTGGTAACAAACAGCACACCAGTGGATGGATGGGACTGAAAGGACATTGTTGATGTACTCTAATAATAACCATCACGGTTGATAGTGAGAACAATTTAAACAATTCACTATGGAGACTGAAACGGGGGGTAAATTACCTTTCCTTGACGTCTTGGTCAAGAGAAGGGCTGACGGCACCCTAGGTCATGGGGTGTATCGGAAGACAACGCACACTGATCTGTATTTGCACGCAGACAGCTGCCACCACCCTTCACAGAGGAATGGGGTACTTAAAACTCTAGTACATAGGGCGCGCACTATCTCTGACGCAGAGAGTCTACCCCAGGAATTGGAACATCTGAGAACTGTATTTCGAAAAAATGGGTACTCAGAGTGGCAGATTCAACGTACTCTCCGCCCAACCACTGCATCACAACCTGTTGAGATGGATGAAGTCACGAGGGAGGAGGTAGGCACTGCATTTATTCCATACACAGGCGCACTTTCGGGGAAAATCGGCCGCATTCTGAAGAAACACCGGGTCGGAACTGTGTTTTGTCCTCCAAATAAAACTCGTGCAGTGGTGAGGAGCGCCAAAGATGACCTCGGTTTGAGGAAGGCCGGCGTGTACCAGATTCCGTGTCAATGTGGCAAGTCGTATATTGGTCAGACGATGCGTACCGTCGAGGATCGATGTCGTGAACACCAGAGGCACACTCGACTGATGTATCCGAGCAAGTCGGCGGTCGCTGAACATTGTTTGTCGAAAAATCACGCCATGGAGTATGACCGCACGAGTATTCTGGTACAGACGTCGAGATACTGGGACAGCGTTGTTAGAGAGGCCATCGAAATTCGCACCAATGACGACCTCATAAACCGTGACTGTGGCTATAATCTTAGCAAGGCTTGGGAACCAGCGATCGGGTTAATCAAGAGTAAATCGAGCAAACGTATAGTTGTGACGACCACGGCGGACAGAGCCATCACACCGACGTCATCTCAAACGCCGTCGCAATCTGTTCCACCGCGCGACCGTGGCGCGGGGCGCGGACGGCGGAGAGAGCGCGCCGCGGGCGGAGGGTATTTAAATCGGCCGGCGCCGCGACCGAACCCAGTTGCCTCTGAGCATCCATAGCGTACGGGTCTCCGTGCCGGCACGTTCACAGGAGCTCAGTCCGTCAGTTCACCTGATGATGGCGACATGTATGATCGCCGAAATATTGTGCCCGTTGGACACTATAGACCGGCAGCATACCCGTGGATATTTTGATTATCAAATACGCTGGGAGAAACTCAAGAATCACAATTTTACAGTAATTTCAACACCAGCCAGTGATGTGACAGCATGTTTCACAATTTCAGTATCATAGCTAAACAACCCCTTCTCTACTTTTCGAGTATCATTGTGAATGTAGATAGATGACTGAGCAGTGTGTCCATTCGTTGTTAATTCTCGAACAAAGCATTACATCATCAAAGTATACCAGACAGTGCTCTACATATTTCTAATACCTCGAATATAATGCTTATTTTACGATCTATCTCTATGTGAGTTGGAGTCACAGAGCACTGTCTTTGACCAACCAATCCTGCAGCACTATTACCGATTTAATCTGCAGCCGATTAGAAGTAGACCGCTACATTCCACGTCTCGTGGATGAATGGAGCTTGCCGAGTCCTCGCTCGTCCAAGTGCACAAGATTTCTCCAGCCAAGGAGGTCAGCACTCCTTATTGATGTATAGTAACAGATTTGAGAGTGTTGTGATGTAATAGCAGACGGTTAAGAAGAACAAGAAACAGCTCATTTTTATGCATAATGGACCTCCCGACGGTTGGAGTTCGAAGCATTTTATGTAAATCAACTGTGCTATCAATGTTAAAGTATTGTTCTAGTGTCTGGGATCATTACCAGGAGGGTATTGGTAAGAGAGAGCATAAACACGTGCACTCCTAAGACTACATGGTTCTGCACATAATACAGGCTATAATGTTGGATCGCTTGAGTTTCCGAGTTATCAGTCATGTGGAATGCAGCGCTGTTAATATTGCAATGTAAGAAATATATTTCCAGAACATGACATACATCTTTCTTGAAGGTTTATCTACGATAAACTATGGTAACAATCTGTAAAACGAAATTAACTGCTTCCTTAAAACAGTGGCTCTGTGTGATACATGCACAATACAGCTCTCCAGAGATGCATAGCGTCCACTGTTCACACAACGAGCAGGTTTAAGGAGCAGTCAAATGAAAACGAGTTACACGTTACCAAAGTCGTTACGACTATGCTGCAGAAGTTGTTTCACTGGGAATCCCATACGCATCTTCCATACAGTCCCAATTATTCCCCACGCGAATTCCATATTTTTGGCGTCCTAAAGAAAGACATTCATGGCCATCGATTTGCTTCGTACAAAGAGGTGCATGCCTGGGTACTATCGTGTGTAAGCTGCACTCAGCCTTCTTGACTGGAACTCGGACGTGCTCTCATGGGCCAGGAGGTTAGCACAACAAATTCCGTTTTTGCAAGTTTAGCTAAGTGAGTACAGAATAAAAGCTTTTCAGTATTTATTTTTCGTTGTGCTGTTCTTCTTGACTTTGAGGAGTCGCGTTGTGTTTCCCAGGTTCAAAATTATGAGAAGAGTTTTGCTTCCACATACTCTGCTGTGTTTTTAATAAATAATAAGACCGTTTTTGCTGGTAAATATCTTCATTTTTTTCACTGATAAGTTGATAGCACGATCTCTTACAATGCTACTTTCATAAACCGTTGTTTAGAAAAAACAATATTGTTGTTAAAAACAGAACACATTTAATGGATCTTTTACATAAATTAAAAGTTGCTATATCTGTGCTTGATCATGGAAACATGATTTTACGGCTTCGTTTGTTATCAGTGTCATACATGTAATTAGCCGGCCGCGGTGGCCGTGCGGCTCTGGCGCTGCAGTCCGGAACCGCGAGGCTGCTACGGTCGCAGGTTCGAATCCTGCCCCGGGCATGGGTGTGTGTGATGTCCTTAGGTTAGTTAGGTTTAAGTAGTTCTAAGTTCTAGGGGACTTATGACCTAAGATGTTGAGTCCCATAGTGCTCAGAGCCATTTGAACCATTTGAACATGTAATTTGCGCAAACTCCACAATATGATTTTAATTTAGTTTTCTTAAAGCTGTGGCGCTTACGATGCTATTCAGCTATTTTAACAATATAGAAATACAAGTGAAATTCTGTTATTGACATCTAGACGAATCCGTTGTATTTTGAACATGTTATTTACGACACAGTATAATTCTTACTTATTTTAAATAATCTTCAATCCAGCATGGTTGATGGAATGTGTCAGTTGTCTCAGATTCTTCAGCACCAGAGCTTTCTAGTATGATATAAATTTCAGAAAAGGTAAATAATTTCTGTAATACGAAATTTCGTAGATTATGTGTCTCTTGAATTTCAACGATACTTGCATCTTTTGGTAATATTGGAGATTATTTACGAGTTTTGGCTAGGAACACACTAAACTGAGGATCATGGCATATTAAATTGCTTCGTTATTAGTACTGTTTTGACCCGCCAGGATAGCTGCGAGCGCTAACGCGCTGCTTCCTGGACGCGGGTAGGCGCGCCGGCCCCGGATCGAATCCGCCCGGTGTGTTGGCCAGCCTGGATGTGGTTTTTAGGCGGTTTCCTACATCCTACTCGGTGAATACCGGGCTGGTCCCCACATCCCGTCTCAGTTCCACGACTCGCAGACATTTGAAACACATTCACACTATTTCACGCTTTTCCAATAGACGCAGACAGCTGGGGTATGAGGTGGCGGCAGGAACGGCATCCGGCCAGCCCTTAAGTCAACCATGCAAAATTCGTAGTTAACCCTACCGACCCTGCGCCGAATGCGGGATAAAGGCAGTTGTGAAAGAAAGAATTAGTATTGTTTTATTACTTTGTTCTAATCAGGGTAGGAATTCTGACTTGCCATCAAATGTCACTAATTGAAGAAGATTAATTCGTCTCTTATGTCAGTATGTACATGTGAACATTAGAGGAAGCTGTTATTCCCATTACTGCAGTTATTCTTTAAGTCAAAGCCAAAAAGTATCAACTGTACTTCTTGATTCGTAGTCTGTCGAGTTCTGGTACTCGGCCACTGATCTAATTATAAAGTGATAGGACTGGTACTATGCGAAACGTCTTACAGTAGGCAACCAGAAACATATTTCCATTAAAGCATTGATCGTCTAGTCTCACAGTGGGATAAATGCACTAACAGTTACGGCGATTACATTTGAAATAATACACGGTTTACTTACGAGGGGCATACGATAGGTAATGTAACACATTTTTCCTTCAAGAAGGTTGGTTTTATTCGTAATTCCAATACACTATATTATTCCCCACTCTTTTGCCTACAAAACCCTATTTTTCAATATAATCGCTGTTCAATGCGACGGCCTTACGCCACCGCACTGTGGGGGCCTGTATGCCCACATGGCGCCACTCTGCTGGTCGACGTCGGAGCCAACGTCTTGTGCATCAGTAACCTCCCCATCATCCACATCCAAGTCCTGCTTCCCGCGGAGTGCATCCTTCATTGGGACAACAGATGGGAGCCAGAAGGTGCGGGATCCAGGCTGGAGGGTGGATGAAGAGGAACAGCCCAATGAAGCTTTGTGAGCTCCTCTCATGTGTGCAGACTTGTGTGTTGCCATGATGTCGTGGAGAAGGAGAAGTTCGTTTGTATTTTGTTGGTGACGAACACGCTGACATCCCCTCTTTGGTTTTCTGAGGGTAGCGCGGTACACTTCCGAGTTGACCGTTGCACCAGGAGGGAGTGTAATGAAAGGCGAAATGCCCCACTAGCATTACATGCATTGATTTAGGTCGCTGTCTGTAGTGACCTAAAGGTCGGTTCATCATTTTAATTTATGTAGCAGTCTACGACCCTGAAACATTTTATGGAAAGCGACTCCGTCTTCGCATCCGACAAACATACGGAACTTTACCTCGTTACGTACCTTCCTTTGTCCATTACCAACATCCTTTCCACTCTTATTCCTGTACCCATTTTTATATGATTAGCTTCAAACCTTCCATTCGGAATTACTAAACCCATAAATCATACTGTGAGAGATTTTTTATTATTGCGTCATTCTTTTGAAGTTCACGAATAGAAATAAAAGTGCTTTCATTTAGTCTGTATGAGTTTATTTTCGATTCTCGCAGTTCGTTTTCGGTTGCTCCAGCAAAATGTTGTTGCTATTGCAGCGCTATTAGAGAGCCTACTAAAAGCGCCGTTACTGCCAGCCTGGGACGAAAAGTCTCCCAGCAACTCGTCCGCCTATTTCTTCCACAGACTGCCTTTTCAAGTCGCTGGGCGTTTTCGTTGCGTGTTCGTAAAGGCTGAATAAACCATTCACAAGTCACAGCGCCATTACTGGGCGGTGGCGTGTCGGCCTCAGAGGACGAATGTCACGGGTCAAAACTCGCGCTTCCATTTTACGGACCAGTTTCTTGTGAACACCGATTCGCTTTGCATCTACGCTTTTCTGTGGTTCTCTGGCAGTGGACACGTTTCTTCTGTTATTAGACGGGTGGCTTGTGATAAACAGAAGAGTCTTAAATTTGTGGAACAACTATTTTAGCGTTTAAAGAACAAAGCATGCCTCTGTGGCCTTCAGGCAGAAAAGAAACGAAAAAACAAAAAATCTCAAGGTAAAGTGACGATAATTTTTTCTCCGCGTATTGGGTCACATAGAACACCGACAGTCACTGAGTAATTGTTGAGGGGAGTGGACTAAGTGTTCTAAGATAGAGGTAGTGAGACAGAAGAAGATTCAAAGAAACAACACGACAGCCTAAGCACGAAGCCAGGTGGGTGGAACTTACGATCGCCTACGAGAAAAACAAATATAATGCATACCACCGTGGATTGGAAGACACCAGAAGGCACGGTGCAAAAGATGAAAAATGTTGAATATCGAAGAGAATACTGGGTAAGTCAGAAGAAAAGGGGTAGCAGTATTAGTGATTCTGAACAGAAAAATTCATATGTCCTATTCCGAATGGTTTCCGAGATGAATACATTTAACGTACATTGTTATTCATTTTCTTTGTTGTTTATTGTCATTGTTTACCACGTATGACAGTAGTGTAGAATAACAGCTTGCGCTGTAGGTACTTGAGCATTGTCCTGAAAAATGATGGTCAGGTCCATCACTTCTGTCTCTAAGCTGGTCGTAGGTTGTGTTACAAAAATGAATAGCGTCGAGACAGAGGTGATGACACTTTCTGCAAGACCTGACCATCATTTTGCAGGACAATACTCAAACACCTACAGTGCAGGCTGTTACTGATTTTTTTGACTGATGGGGCTGCTAAGTGCTATACCATCTTCTGCACTCCCCTGACTTAAGCCCTCGTAAGTTCAACTCGATTTCTAAACTGAAGGAAACACTTCACGGCTTTCGCTTCAGAAATGCTACAAATTCATCGGGCAATAGACAGAGCCGGTCGAAATGTCAACCCAACTGGCACTGCTAAGAGTATTCTACGACTTCCTCATCGCTGGCAACGGGTTATACACAATGCTGGTTACTACTTAAAAGAATCGTTGAAATAATCTCTGAAACTAACTTACTAACCACCAGCATGTGTATAAGTGTTGCAATTCTCATTGATAGATAGAACGGAAGGCCAACATGGTGAATTTATATTAAACTCCCTGGCAGATTAAAACTGTGTGCCCGACCGAGACTCGAACTCAGGACCTTTGCCATTCGCGGGCAAGTGCTCTACCATCCGAGCTACCGAAGCACGACTCACGGCCGGTACTCACAGCTTTACTTCTGCCAGTATCTCGTCTCCCACGTTTCAAACTTTACGGAAGCTCTCCTGCGAACCTTGCAGAATTAGCACTCCTGAAAGAAAGGATATAGCGGAGACATGGCTTAGCCACAGCCTGGGGGATGTTTCCAGAATGAGATTTTCACTCTGCAGCGGAGTGTGCGCTGATATGAAACTTCCTGGTAGATTAAAACTGTGTGCCCGACCGAGACTCTAACTCGGGACCTTTGCCTTTCGCGGGCAAGTGCTCTACCATCTGAGCTACCGAAGCACGACTCACGGCCCGTCCTCACACCTTTACTTCTGCCAGTATCTCGTCTCCTACCTTCCAAACTTTACAGAAGCTCTCCTGCGAACCTTGCAGAACTAGCACTCCTGAAAGAAAGGATATAGCGGAGACATGGCTTAGCCACAGCCTGCGGGATGTTTCCAGAATGAGATTTTCACTCTGCAGCGGAGTGTGCGCTGATATGAAACTTCCTGGCAAATTAAATTTCTTTTTTTTAGTCTTTTTACATGTGCCATTCCTGTTTTTCAAACTTATGTGAATCTGTTCAAATTTTGAAACTTCCTGGCAGATTAAAACTGTGTGCCCGACCGAGACTCGAACTCGGCACCTTTGCCTTTCGCGGGCAAGTGCTCTACCATCTGAGCTACCGAAGCACGACTCACGGCCGGTACTCACAGCTTTACGTCTGCCAGTATCTCGTCTCCTACCCTCCAAACTTTACAGAAGCTCTCCTGCGAACCTTGTAGAAGTAGCACTCCTGAAAGAAAGGATATAGCGAAGACATGGCTTAGCCACAGCCTGGGGGATGTTTCCAGAATGAGATTTTCACTCTGCAGCGGAGTGTGCGCTGATATGAAACTTCCTGGCAGATTGAAACCGTGTGCCCGACCAAGACTCGAACTCGGGACCTTTGCCTTTCGCGGGAAAGTGCTCTACCAACAGAGCTACCCAAGCGCAGCTCACGCCCTGTCGTCACAGCTTTACCTTTGCCTTTCGCGGGCAAGAGCTCTACCAACTGAGCTACCCAAGCACAGAAAGGTAGGAGACGAGGTGCTGACCTCGTCTCCTACCTTCCTGTGCTTGGGTAGCTCAGTTGGTAGACCTCTCGCCCGCGAAAGGCAAAGGTCCCGAGTTCGAGTCTCGGTCGGGCACACATTTTTAATCTGCCAGGAAGTTTCATATCAGCGCACACTCCGCTGCGGAGTGAAAATCTCATTCTGAATTTATATTGTTCGTGTTCAGTGTCGTTGCCAGGCCTGGTACATTACATGAAGGCCTTATTTCAATAGTGGTACAAGTCCATTACCTCCACTTTTCTGTCTATAATGCTTCTGAAATTAATGAGCCAAACAAAGAGAAACAAAGGTTCATCTGTAGCAAGAAGCCATATGCTTCAATATTTCTGGTATCTCAATTGCATATTTTTCGGTGCTCATTTAACTTTAGGACTCTGTATCTCAATATGAACAAAAATAGACTTGTACCATTATTGAAATAAGCCTTTCATATAAGGGACGTGAACAGTGTCTGAAGCCCCCCCTGCGGGTTCAGGGGTTAGAATAGGCCCGCGGTATTCCCTGCTGTCGTAAGAGGCGACTAAAAGGAGTCTCAAAACCTTCGGTCTTATGTGATGGTCCCCTCTCGGGTTTGACCTCCATATTTCTAAATTCTTCCGACGAGCGAGCCAATTGGGGAAGGGCGCCTTACATAGTGCACTGTATCCATCGTGCGTTGAGACCTTTAGCCGGCTTTCTCGTGGTCGCAATGCTGTCCTGCTCTTTTTCCATCTCTTGGTCGACGATACCTTCCTGGGTGCGATTACCACTATGCACTGTACAGTATTGCTTTTTGCTGAGACGACGACCTTGGACATTTTTGCACCTGAGATCCAGCACGGTAGCCAGTCTGTTGTGATGGGGCTGCCATGTACACTGTTGGTTGTAGCCCCCTGAACACACAGGGATCACTCTGCTGATGCCTGCGCCGTTAACTCCCCATGTATGCCAAGGAGTAGATGCTATCTCCCTGGGATATCGGGACTCCCAGAAATAGCCATCCTGCCAGGTGGCCCTTGCTGAGGCTGGGTGGCGCCCGTGGGGAGGGCCCTTGGTCAGAGTGGGTGGCATCAGGGCGGATGACCAGCAATGAAGCATGGTACATCATCTCTCGCTGATGGCCAGCCACCAGCAGTCTCTAGGCGTTCGAGGGGTCACTTTAAAGCTAATGTGTATGACCCCAAATCGTTCCCCTCCCTGGCCACACCATGGGAGGAACGAAAGGCTGTGAATGACAGTAAAACGTATTCGCCCCAGTATCTCGTCTGTACCAGAGCTGACGGGGAATCTTTTGTGTCCGTGAAGCCTCAGTTCTTTGTAGAGCATTTAGAGGATAAATTCGGGGAAGTGGAGGGCTTGTCCAAAATGCGATCAGGGTCGGTCTTGATAAAAACAGCATCCTCTGCCTAGTCACGAGCCTCGCTCGCTTTTACGAAGTTGGGGGATGTTTCTGTTACTATCACCCCACATAAAAGCTTAAATATGGTCCAGAGCATTATTTTCCACAGAGATCTTTTTTTACAGTCCGATGACGAGCTGCGCACCAACTTAGAGTGACGAGGTGTCCATTTCGTCCGGGGCGTCCACCGGGGTCCAAGGGACCATCAAGTTGCCACTGGTGCCTTCATCTTGGCCTTCAAGGGTGACACATTACCTGAGAAGGTCAAGGTGATGGTTTACCATTGTGATGTCAAGCCATACATCCCTCTCCCGACACGGTGCTTCAAGTGTTGGAAGTTTGGCCATACGTTTTCCCACTGTGCTTCCAGCCTCATATGTCGCGATTGTGGTCGACCATCCCATCCTGATACTCCATGTGCCCCACCTGACATCTGTGTCAACTGCAGAGAGCACCATCCCCCTTGCTCGCCGGACTGTAAGATTCTACAGAAAGAACGGAAAATAATGGAATACAAGACCCTGGATCGACTGACCCACACAGAGGCTAAGTGGAAATTTGAACGACTTCATCCAGTATGCATGACATCCTCTTATGCCGCCACTGTCACTCCTGCTACAGTTCCCATAGCTGCACCACATACCGTCAGCTCTCAGAGCCAGAGGACCACACCTGCGCCCTTGACAGTGGCAGCCACTTCTCTCTCTGTTGCTCCCACACAACCTACCTCAGGAGCAGCACCCCCTCAACCGCCAGGGACACCGGTCCCCACTTCTAAATCGGAGAAGCGTCAGTCCTCTTTGGCTTCTCTTGCTCGGAAGGGATCCCTTGGGTCACTCCCTTCCCAGGTTCCTACCAGCGGCAAAGCAGATACCCACCAGTGGCTGAAGAAGCCACAGGTTGCTGGTCGTCTAGCTTCGCAATCAACTTCGGTCCCGGAGACTGACTCAAAAAAGCCCTCCCAGCACAGGCAACCAAAGGAACACTGAGCGAAAGCAAAATTGAAGACCCCTAAGACCAAGGCACCTGTGGTGGCACCTACTCCACCACTACCCACAAGCTCTGCGTCTGAGGATGAAGTGGAGATTATTGCATCTGCTGAGGACCTCGATCTCGCCGGTCCCTCGGATGTGATGGATGTCGCTCCTGTCGGTACTCGATCGGTGGCGGCAGGTGACCCAGCGACGTAATTTGCCTCTTCAGTCCTTTCACGCCTTTCTCAGCCATGGACAATATCATCCTCCAGTGGAACTGCAGCCGTTTCTTCCACCATCTTGCTGAGCTCAGACAACTTCTCAGCCATCACTCTTTCCTCTGCATTGCTCTTCAAGAAACTTGGCTTCTGGCAATGCAAACCCCTGCCCTCTGTGTCTATTGGGGTTATTATAGGAACCAGGCAGTTTATGAAAGGGTATCTGGTGACGTCTGCATCTACGTCCTTCATTCCCTTCACTGCGAGTATGTCCCTCTACAAACACCTTTAGAGGCTGTCGCTGTTTGGGTGTGAACGCCATAGGCTGTTACTGTCTGTAGTCTGTACCTTCCAGCCGATGGTGATGTCCCACAGCATGTCCTGGCTGCGTTGATAGCCCAATTGCAGCCCCTTTTTCTGTTATTGGGCGACTTCAATGGATCAGTGGCAACAGGCCAAGGCGCCACCGTTGAGCATGTATTGGCACAGCTCGACCTTCCCCTTTTAAATGATGGTGCCTTCACACATTTCAGTGTGGCGCATGGCACGTACTCAGCAATCGACCTTCTGATCTGCAGCCCTAGCCTCTTACCGTCTGTCCAGTGGAGAGTGCACGACGACTTGTGCGGTAGTGACCACTTTCCGATCTTTCTGTCACTGTCCCAGCATCCCTCTTCTGGGCACACCTGCAGATGGTCTATGAATAAGGCTCACCGGGACTTGTTCTCTTCCATTGTCTCTTTTGAGCCTGTTTCTAATGACGCCATTGATGCGGTGGTTCAGTCCGTCACCACTGGCATCATTACTGCCACAGAATCTGCCATTACCCGTTCTACTGGGTCTCCTCGGCGGAGGACTGTGCCTTGGTGGTCATCCGCGATCGCTGAGGGGATTACAGATCGCAGGTGGGCGCTGCAGCATCACAAGCGACATCCCTCATTAGAAAACCTCATCACCTTTAAACGGCTCCATGCGTGGGCCCACCGCATCATTCGCCAACACAAGCAGAAGTGCTGGGAACGGTATGTCTCCACCATTGGCCTCCATATCACTCCATTGTACGTTTGGACCAAGATTAGGCGCCTCTATGGCTATCGGACCCCTGTCAGCGTCCCTGCGCTGTCACTGAATGGAGCAGTTTGTACTGACTCTGACATAATTGCAAACCGCTTAGCAGGCCATTTTGTTCTCAGTTCCGCTTCTGTGAATTACCCACTGGCCTTCCATCAAAGAGCAGTTGGAGCATCGGAGCCTTTCATTTCACGCCTGCCATCATGAATCCTACAATGTTCCATGCAGTGAGTGGGAATTCCCCAGTGCCCTAGCCGCTTGCCCTGATACAGCTCCTGGGCCAGATCGCATCCACTGTCAGATGCTGAAACACCTCTCAGTGGACTGCCAGCGACGCCTCCTCGACCTTTATAACCATATCTGGGTCGAGGTTGAGTTTCCGTCGCAATGGCGGGAAAGCATTGTTATCCCCGTTTTGAAACCTGGCAAGAACCCTTCGGAGGTGGATAGCTACCGCCCCATCAGCCTCACCAACGTTCTTTGCAAGTCGCTCAAATGCATGGTGAGCCAGCGGTTGAGTTTGGTCCTCGAGTCTCGGGGCCTTCTGGCTCAGTCTCAGGGTGGGTTCCGTAAAGGCCGCTCTGCCGCCGACAATTTGGTGAGCCTGCAGTCAGCCATCCGTACGGCCTTTGCCCGCCATCAGCATCTCGTCGCTGTCTTTTTTGACATGCGGAAGGTGTACGATTGGACATGGCGCCATCACATCCTCTCTACGCTTCATAGTTAGGGTCTTTGGGGTCTGCCGCTGATTTTCATACGAAATTTTCTCTCACATAGTACCTTACGCGTGAAAGTCGCGGCTTCCCATAGTTCGCCCCGGCTTCAGGAGAACAGGGTACCACAGGGATCTGTCTTAAGTGTCTGCCTGTTTTTAATTGCAATTAACGGGCTCGCTGCAGCGGTGGGAACATCTGTCTCAGCTTCCTTGTATGCCTCTACTATAGCTCCGTTGGCATTGCAGCTGCAGAATGTCAGCTGCAGGGCGCTATTCGCAAGGCGCAGTCTTGGGCTGTAGTGCATGGCTTCCAGTTTTCGGCTGCCAAGACCTGCGTTATGCATTTCTGCCAACGAAGCACAGTTCACCCTGAGCCGTGGCTTTATCTTGCCAGTGAACTTCTTGCTGTGGTGGAGACACATCAGTTTTTGGGGGTGGTTTTTGATGCCTGGTTGACTTGGCTCCCACATATTTGGCAGCTTAAACAGATGTGTTGGCGGTATCTTAATGCTCTGCGATGCTTGAGCCACACCAGCTGGGGTGCCGACCAATCTACCCTCTTACGGCTCTACCATGCGTTAATCCAGTCCCATCTGGATTATGGGAGCCTGGCTTATGGGTTAGCATCCCCTTCTGCGTTGCAGATGCTGGACCCAATCCTTCACAGCGGGATCTGACTTGCCACTGGGGCTTTCTGGACCAGCCCTGTGAACAGCATACTTGTGGCGGCAGGTGTCCCTCCACTGCGGTTATGGTGCCAATGTTTACTGGCCGCTTATGCTACACATGTTTGTAGCTTGCCCGGGCATCCTAATTATCGTCTCCTGTTCCCTCAGTCGATTGTCCATCTCTCAGAATGTCGGCCCCGGTCGAGTTGTACGATCGCAGTCCGCATCAGAGAGCTTCTCTCCAAGCTTGGGGTTTTCCCTCTTCCACCTCCTTTCTGGGCCCCCCTGCGTACCCCTCCGTGGTGTGTGCCCCGCCCTTGCCTTCAGTTCGATTTGGTACAGGGCCTGAAGGACTCCCTCTGGAGGCCTTCTGCCGCTGCTTTCTTTCCATCCTTGCCAGGTATCAGGGCTCTGGGGTTGTTTACACTGACAGTTCGATGGTCGCTAGTCGTGTTGGCTATGCTCTCACTCTAGGGGGCTATTAGGAACAACGCTCATTGCTGGCTGGCTGCAGCGTTTTCACTGCTGAGCTGGTCGCCAGTTTTCGTGCTCTAGAGTATATCCGCTCTTGCTCAGGTGAGTCATTTGTTATCTGTAGCGACTCCCTGAGCAGTTTACGAGCTATCGACCAGTGTTTCCCTTGCTCTCGTCTGGTGATGGCTGTCCAGGAGTCCCTCCATACTCTTGCCTGTTGTGGCCGCTCTGTCGTCTTTGTGTGGACCCCTGGTCATGTCGGCATCCTGGGCAATGAACCTGTTGACTGCCTGGCCAAACAGGCCAACAGTGAACCAACTCTGGACATTGACCTCCCAGAGACTGATTTGTGAGCAGTAATACGCATCAAAGTTTTAATGCTTTGAGACGCTGAATGGCGCGATCTGACCACACCCAATAAACTCCATGCTATCAGGGAGACGATGACTGTGTGGCTGTCATCCATGTGAGCCACTCGCGGGGACTCAGTTGTCCTTTGTTGGCTCTGCATTCGCCACACCCGGCTGACGCACAGATATTTACTGCACCGTGAGGACCCGCCTCTATATCGCTGTGGGGCGGCTTTGATGGTGGTCCACATTTTGTTGGCCTGACCTCTTTTAGCTGTCCTCAGTCAGACATTTGCGCTGCCTGATACGCTCCCTGCCCTTTTAACAGATGACACTGCCATGGCAGGCTTAGTTTTTCATTTTATTCGGGCAGGGGGCTTTTATCACTTAATCTAAGTGTTTGTCTTTTTTGTGTTGAGTCTGGCCTTTGGCCTACGATTTTAGACTGAGTTTTTAGTATGTTTCTCGGTGGTTGTCTTTTCCTTTTTGTCTCTATGGTCGGTCAACCACTGTCACACTTTGTGTGATTTTAATTCCTTCTGTTTGGTCTCTGTCTAAGTCTTTCTTGTCCTGTGTCGTCTGTCGTCTTTTCCATTGTTCGTTTTTATTCTGCGTGGGTGTTTAAAATTTTGGAAAAAGGGACCGATGACGGTAGCAGTCTGGTCCCTTTAAATCCCCCAAACCAAACCAAACCAAAGTGTCAGAAGCTGGATGATCACCGTGAAGGACACGCAAATGCGGCTTACTCGATAGAGAAGGCACTTGACTTCAATGTGAAAAGGGCCACATTGTGGGTCTCTACTTGACCAACTGGTCAAATCATACAATATCCAGAATTGCGATGCATTCAGTGATCCGCTTTTGGACGGCATGTAAACTCGAGGGCAAGCAAACTCATTGTCAATTTTCTAGTTGTTTACATGTGACTACCACCAATCGCTGAATTGTGCACCAAGTACATCATAACCTTTTGACATCTGTGTCTGCTACCCAAGAACAAGTAGTGGACTCTGTGATCCCACACAATTGATCAGAGACTACAAGCAACTGAACTATAGAATTACCATCCCATGTGTAGACTACCGTTAACACCATAAAACAAACGGCAGTGTTTGGAGTGTGCTATGACTGGGAAGCATTGACATCCAACGAATGGCATAGCATTGTGTTCAGTGATGAATCGCGATTCTACACTACCATGGATGACCATCATTGGAAAGTATTAGGGCAGCCTTGGGAGAGGTCCCATTCTCTCAATGTTGTGGAGAGGCACAGAAGTGTTACTCCTGGCGTTTTAATATAGGGAGTCATCAGGCATGACTTCAGGTCATGACTGGTAGTGATTGAGGGGACTCTATTGGTCCAATGATACGTCACAGGCATCCTGCATCCTCCCATGTTATTTCTCATACAATAGTATTGTGGTGCCATTTTTCAACAGGATAGCGCTTTTCCATACAAGGCATTTGTGTCTATGAAGTGTGTGTGTGATGTTGAGGTACTCCCGTGGACAACAAAATCCCGAGATCTGTTCCCGACAGAACATGTGTGGAATCAGTCTGGATGTCAACTCCATCCCAGTGTCGGTGTCCAGGGTATCATAGACCAGTTACAACAGCTTTGGGTCAGCTTGTTTCAAGAGAAGATACAACAGCTTTATGATAACCTTCCCAAACGAGCCAGCATATTCATCAGCTCAGAAGGTGTCATACTGGTAGGCAGGCTCATACTGCCAAGTTCTTTTTAAATTTGACACGATATTATAATCACTGAAATACCATCACATACCCTCTCTACCGGTGAAGTTTCATTTCGTTCCCTCCTCCCGTTATGTGTGCTTCACTCTCTTTTTGAGTCAGTGTGTTTCTTGTCTACGTAGCTATTACTTCCAACATCCTCTGCAATCTCTTTTTCATGTTTTAGTCTTTGTGTGCCCTATTGTTTTCCTCATTCTATCGCCAAGTAAAATTTTCCTGGATGGCTTAGCAGATGTCTCACTAACGCATCCCTTCTGATGGTCAGGATCTTCGAAATATTTCTTTGTACTTCTATTCTTGTTAGTACTTTATCATTTGGTACTTTATCTGTCCACTTAATTTTGAACTTTTTTCAATATGAGAACATTTCAAATGCTTCGAGTTTTTTCTTCCCCAAATTTCTGCTGATCTACATTTCACTCCCACTTAAAGCTGTGTTCCAGATATACTCTTTCAGAGACTTCTTCAGTTTCATATCAATATTGATACCAATAGACTTTTATTATTGAAGAAGGCTTTCTTCGCCTGTACCAGTCTACATCCGATACCTTTCTTGTTTCAGCCACCCTGTGTAATCTTGCTTCATCGATAGAACTGCAGTTGTTTCAGCGTGTCGACCAAAGTTCCTTGTACCTCCCTTCACGCCTGTCTGCAACTTAGCGCTTACGAAGTCTCACTAGAATGCAGAACAAAATGCTTTTACATCGGTTTTCCATATTTCCAGGGAACAACAAAGCGTGATGTTTCAAAACTGGTGCAAAAACAGTTCTGCTGTATCATTTCAAAACTTGAATGTGACACAAACATTGGAAGACTGATCAGAAAAATATTTCAGGTTTATTCTTACTTGTTCATTACTCATTCGTTCCACTGCTGTGCGAAACAACGACGCGAGATGCAGTTGACAGGTCAGATGATTTGCTAGTCAAAATTTGAACAATAAGTAATTCGTGAAACAAAATGTCCTAAACAATGCCAGCATATCTTCAGCCAAGTAGGCAACACTTTCTCGAATACGATGATAGACAAAACTTAAGAACTAAGTAAGTACTTCTTAAACTGATTCTTACATTAACATGTACGTGGTAAATACATCTCAAATTAAACACATCTTTACATACTTGGTGTCTGAATTGTTGTACTGTGTATCTAAATTTATATTGACATTCAATGTCGTACAGACATGTAGTGTAAATGTGGTAATGTCTTTTTCTCAGTAGTACAGTAAATTTAGACTTTCGGGAATATATTCTGTATTTTTGAGTCATAGATGTATCTATTTTAACAACAGAGAGATGAGTACAATTTGACAGGTTGTAAGGTGGCAGATTAAATGAAGGTCAATTTCGCATCTTACATGGGAGTTTTTATACATCGTAACTGGAAAATGAATATGACACCTAACTTACTTCGGCGAAAATGAGCAGATTTGCCTGAAGTATGTAATGCAAAGGGATGATACTCAATCGACGGTATTAACACACTGTATGTCAGTGAGCAAGAGGTGAAACAAGCAGCTAGAGGAAACGTTTTGTTTGGAAGCAGGCACGAGTGGACGCGAGGAGCATACCACGGGCAGTAAAATGGAAAGTTCTTGGGGGTCATCCCATGGTGCGAGTCAACGAACGGGCACCAGGTGACTCATGCAGGAGAACAAGTAACGGGCCACTGGAGTGGGACAGAAAGAAGCTTTAGAAAACTGTGTTTCGAAATTTCCAAATGGATACGAACAAACCAATGACGCAGTTGATCATGTGAACAGCGAGTGGTACCCTCATGCTGGATGTATGTAACTTTTAGGCGTCTGGAGCGAGCACAAAATGTCCGATTGGCGGAAACGAACTAGGAAGGAATAAAATGCCAAGATTTCGATGCAGTTTAATGGTAGGGCCTTTGCGATTGGCAGAGAAAGTTTCCACAAAATAAGAGGAATGCTCCTATTGGTCGGAAGAAGCCGTGACGTGGAGGACGAAAGGACCCAGGTGGGGGACAGTTTTGCTACGAGAAAGACAAGACGGATAATTTGGAGGGCAGTCTCCTCTGAACTGGCGTAAATTGCAGAACGGGGTGCATACCGCTCTGTACGACGCAGAGGAGAAACTTGTGTGAACACTGCGTTCACTATGGCTGACATTCATCTAGATATTAGCTGTAGCGTTGTTGAGCTGCAACTGCGGAGAAACGAACCAGCCGCTTAGTTAATTGTTCTTGCGAGAACTGAGAAGGCAATGTAATGTGCATGCTGCTCCAGCCATGTGCGTGCATACCGCCATATTCCAAGACTAGGGACGAGTGCATGCTTTCTCGCCTCACAAGAAACATTGGAGAGTTTCTCTTGATAAAATCAGCAACGGTTTTGAATAGCTTTTACAGGAATTTCAGAGGACGAGAGCAGCCATGCAGACGACAGCTCATCGCATCTAAGGTAAATACCGCGAGCAGAGGCGTAACTTGTTGGTTCACCAGCTTGCAACCACTGTAAACTCAAGCAACCTTGGGTAATCTTTTGCTCAGCTTGTCACAAAACTAACCATCCTCCATAGACTTCATTGTCATCCTAAGTAGTACCGAACTTAGAACCGGAATAGGATTATTTATCGTAATATTCGCCAACTTCATGACGTTGTCGTAAAAGTAATTTTGTAAACAAAATTCTAGCTAAAATTTATCATTGTTGTGTTTAGGATTATTTTACTTTGTGAGGACGAGATTCGTTCGTTTGACAACTGTCCTAACATTGTCACTTTGCAAACTGTGTAAATTCATGTATTTCGGAGAAAAAATTAGCATTAAAAACCCATTTGTTTACAGCTTAAACACCGTTGTGCTCTGTCATAGAATAAGGGTCCACTCCTTACCCCAGTCATTTATTCAGTAGACGTTAAAGCACTCAAAGATTTTTTCTGCTGAATTCTGACGAAAGAGAAAAGGAGTGAAGTACCAGAAGGTAATGGATTTTGGAAACAGTTTTGTAAACGATTGACAGTTTCCACAGGACACAACACAGTATGCGCCTTCACATTAGAATTAGAAATATTTTTAATTTTTAATTTAGTGTGTTAGAAATAATTTCCGCTTATGCTTTGCAGGGACAAAATCATTATTGCAAAATTCTAACTTATGTGAAAATATAAGTTACCCATCCTTGAGAGAGTCGTTCACTGAAGCACTGTAGTATTGTTACCTGCTTCAGACACTGCTAGCGTCTTTTATACGCTTTTACTTGACTAGGTAGAGTGAGCTGTTCGGCCGATGACCCATTTTAGAGTCAAGCAGCTTTCGGATGAGCTGGAATCTGTAAGAGGGGAAAAGGGAGTCAGAATTGGGAATATATGAGTGGGCATTTCCAGTTCCGGCACTTGCCTTACAACCAAGAGAAACCTCTCGAAAACCCCGTCAGAACGGGGAAGGATATTATTTTTAATTTAATTCTGGGACAATATGGAAGTTCAGATATTAGTCATTCTCTTAAAAGAACAAAGTGATCTCTTTAGATCTGGTACCAGATGGTCATGTGGCCTTCCATCTGTGACGTACGTCATGGTTTTAAAGTGTTGTGCATCTGCCAGTTAACTACACTGACGGGGGAAAAATCGAAAAACCAAAAAATCATCAATATAGAGTAATTCAATTGCCAGAATACATTTGTCTAGGTAACATATTTAAGTGATTAGCATTGCAAGGTCACGGGACGTTCATGTATTGTGTCATATGGATACCGGATGTCAGTTTCTGGGACGGTGTTTCATACCTGTTCCACTTGGTCGGTCAATACAGGAGCGGTTAATGCTGGTTGTGGATGACGTTGGTATTGTCATCCGATGATGTCACCTATGTGCCCGACTGGAAAGATATCTGTTGATCGAGCAGGTCAAGGCAACATGTAGACACTTCGTACAACATGTTGGATTACAACAACGGTACGTGAGCGAGTGTTATCCTGCAGGAAAACACCTGCTGGAATGCTGTTCATGAATGGCATCACAACAGGTCGAATCACCAGACTGACATACAAATCTGCAATCAGGGTGCTTGGGATAACCACGGAAGTGCTCCTGTTGTCGTACGAAATCTCACCCCAGACAGTATCTGCAGGTGTAGGTCCAGTGTGCCTAGCACGCTGACAGACTGGTTGCGGGCCTCAACTGGCCCCCTCCTAACCAACGCACAGTCATCACTGGCACTGAGACAGACCCGGTTTTCATAGGAAAACACAACAGACCTGCACCCTGTCCTCCAATGAACTATCGCTTGACATCCTTAAAGTGACCAATGCCGGTGATCTGGGGTCAGTTGAATGCGCGGTATAGGATGTCTGGCTCGGAGCTGTCCCTGAAGTAGCCGATATATAACAATTCGTTGTGTCACAGTAGTGCCAACTACTGCTCAAATTGCTGCTGCAAATACATTACGATGCGCCAGAGCCATATGCCGAACACGACGGTCTTCCCTCTCGGTAGTACCACGTGCCCATCTTGACCCGGTCTCCTTGCGAGCTTAGCTTTTCGAGAGCACCGATGCCAGCAATCCTGTGCAGTGGCTACATTTCTGCCGAGTCTTTCTGCAGTATCGCACAAGGAACATCCAGCTTCTCCTAGCCCTTTTACACGACCTCGTTCAAATACGGTGAGGTATTGATAATGGCGTCTTTGTCGCCTTAAAGGCTTTCTTCACTAACATTGGCTCCCAACTTCCAGTCTCAAAGCGTAACTAACGCTCACGACCGTTACAGCGTGTATTTAAAGCGAACCTGATTTGCATCCTCGTAGCGGTGCCACTAGCCCCATTATTATGCAACTGGAGAGAAATTTGAATAGACATCGTCTTTCAGATGTAGAAATACGCCTACAAACTTTTATGTCGCACAACTCCTTCTTGGCGTGCCCATGACGGTATTGTCATTCGCTGGTGTATCAGTGTAGACTTTCCAGTTTGTCTCCAAGGAATGGTGTACCAATCGCAGTCATCTAACTGTGGTGACAGTGATCGTACAAAGATCCTACCCCACATGGGTCAGAGGCTAGCGTCACGCTGTTTCAGTAGCGATCCGTTTCTAGCCTGACATGAATTGCTGCTGTCAATTAATGCAGGCCAATCTGAGTTTCCGAGTGACCATTGCAAAGGCAATTGGATTCAGTGGACATCTGGAGTCCCTGAACAAAGCAACACAGGAAACGGACTGTAGTAGGCAGAAGGTGTGTACTGTGGTCCAACGAGCTGCGAATTTGCGGTTTTTTTTTCATTTTTCCAAATGAAGTAAGCGTCGAGTGCACTGACACGCCAGTGAGGCGTTGATCTGGCAGTGAGTGAGGGATGAGGTTCAGGTCAGCCGTGACTGTACAATGGTTTTTCGTGATGGGGAGGGGGGGAGGGGGAGGGAGGGGAGAGGAGTATCTTGTAACAAAACTTAGGCCCACTTATCCACGTTACCATGAACATGAACGAGGATGTATTAACCAAGTGTTGGCCTTTTTTCTACATCCTCACGATGAAGATGCTGTGGACATTCCCAAGACAACAGCCGTGGTCATAGAGTGCGCGTATACGTTGTTGGTTTGACGAACACTCAGACACCGCATCACGCTTCGACTGGTCCGCTAAATCAACAAATCAGCGATTTGTAACAGCTGGTGGAACGTAGCAATCAACTTCTCGACAATTTAATAGACCTATAGGCTCTAATCATTGATGATTGGCTTCAGATGAGCAAATTTTGAACTCCCTTCTTTGCCGAATTGGGACCATTTTCAAGGTTACAGCCGACGTTCCATGACATTAGCATGATTTGTCATGGAGAAAAATTATCTTTGTATGGTGCGCTTGTTAGTAGTAGCTTTATTCATCTGTAGGCAACTTTTACAAGGAGACTGGACATGAAATGACATTACAGTTTAAGAATAAAAATCGTAGGTCATATCTACAGACATTTAGACATTTACAGGACTAGTTAGATAAGAATGGGGTACGTTTTTAGATGTGACCTTATAGTAGTAACCATCCCATTCTTAGTCTGAAGTAATTTAGCGAAACCATGGAAAATATAAATCAGAATAGCAAGATGGAGTTTGCAGCCCCATCCTCCCAAAAACAATGTCAGTCTGGTTAAAGGGACTAGTATGTGTAAAAGTGCCTGAAAGCGATTTTTAAATATTTTTGTCAAAATTTCTCCGCAGTTTTCTGAATAAGGAAAATGTTTACTTCGAGGAATTTTGACAGAAGGAAGCCCCAAAATTAAAGGAATTTAATAGTTGCTACAGACATGACAACGCCCTCATGTCATGCAGACAGCTCTGTTGAAAACAGTATCTGGTTCTCACTTGATTTTTTTTATGCATTTTTTGTCTCTAACGTTGGCTAACCTTAAAAGCACCGTGGTTGCTTCGTTTTTGTTTATAGAAGAGTGTTTAGTTATTTTTTGTCACTTACATTTGTGTTTACAGTGAAATAATCGTATTATTTCCAGTAGTTGTGTATGAGCCGAGCCCTTACCAAAACTTCATCAAATTTTATATATTCTTCCATAAAAATCCACAGATAACAACCTGTGTCGTGCATGCCGTCCATGTGACTGTGAGTCAGGTGCGGCTATCAGAGGGACCTACAGCCATAAACATTCTTTGCTGTTTGCCATATTGAAAGTTGTAAAACTTACATGTAGTGATCTCAATGACACAAGATTATTAGAGAAGTGTGTACATAGTAGGACTCAAAACACAGATTTTAACAATTGTATATGGGGATGGATACCAAAACTGTTCTAGTAGGACTAAATACTTGGAAAATAGGTGTGCTGGATGCTCTGCTACGTTTCACTGATGGCTGTATGAACATTCACTAGGCAGAAACTACATTATACTAGCGCCGACTGAACCGACGCACATTCCCTATCAGAGGGGACACAGGCCAGACGTGATAGACATAGCCTTCATCAAGGGCATTACATCGACACTCAACGTTGCCGTTGAAAACGATCTGCCCTCAAACCACTAACCTGTAATACTATACATTCAGGAAACACTGCAGCACATGGAACAACGCAAGATGTTGGACTACGGGCGTGTGAATTGGACATTGTTCAAGGAAACACTCGATAGCCACATCCCACCCATACACGAAATTAATGAAACAGCACAAATTGACGAGGCAGTAGAAACCGTCACTAACGCTGTCCAGGACGCAATGGCAGGCACCATACCTGATCGCACCTCACAACAACACAGTGCGGCCCTGCCCCAGGAAATCCTGGGCCTAATCTCAATGAGGAATCGCCTCAGAAGACAATGGCAGCGCACCAGGCGTCAGTACTTCAAACGGCACATTAACAGGCTACAGGGCATCATACACGATAAAATACAAACACATAGAACACAACAGTGGAACCAAAAACTCGAAGGGCTGGACACCGCACGACCTTGCGTGTGGCAACTAGACCGACACTTCACCAGGGAGAAAATATACACCCCAACGCTTCAAGGGCCTGACGGACCTGCATACTCAGCGGAAGAGAAAGCAGAACTAATGGCCCGCACACTCGCAGCGTCATTCACACCGAACCTGGTACCATCAGATCCAGTGTTCACACATGCTACTGACCAAGAGGTTACACGTATTCTAGCCCAATCATCGCGCGACGACATTCGACATGCTAACACAGCCGAAGTCTCCTGGGCTATAATGCATTCCGCTGCTAGGAAAGTCCCTGGTCATGATGGCATTCAAAACCGTGCCCTCCAGGAGTTCACGGATAAAGCAACTGAGTACCTAACACACATAACGAATGCCATACTAAAACACCAACACTTCCCCGCCTTTTGGGAGGCGGCCAAGGTCCTGATGTTCAGGAAGCCGGGGAAATACCACAGCCACCCACAAAATTACCGACCCAGCAGCCTTCTGAGCTCGCTCAGTAAGATTGTTGAGAAGGTGATTCTCAAACGCATCATTAGGCACTGCATAACAAATGACATCCTGAGACCGGAGCAATTCGGCTTCAGGAACCACCACTCCACAACGCAACAACTCTTACGAGCCGTTGAACATATAACACATGGCTTCAACATAAACAAAGGTACAGGGGCGGTGTTCCTGGACATCGAAAAGGCTTTCGACCGTCTATGGCACAACGGCCTCATTCGCAAACTCAGCGACGCGGGATTCCCCGATGGGCTGGTGCGTCTAATACACTCATACCTCACAGACAGGAGTTTCAACACTGACGTGCAGGGAAAACAATCAACACGACACGGTATACACGCGGGAGTACCCCAGGGAAGCATCCTAGGGCCCCTACTGTTTAACCTCTACATAAACGATCTCCCAGCCACACACAACACAACGATGGCAATCTACGCGGATGACACAGCCATCCTCGCGCAAGATTGGAAACCATCAAACATTACGTCTCGCCTGCAGACTGCACTCAGAGTGGCTGAGCCTTGGTTGGAGAAATGGCGTGTTAGAGTAAACGTCGACAAGTGCGAAGCCGTTCTGTTCACTAGAAGACCGAAGCAACTGCGCAAACACCGATACAGCAGACCAATAACTCTACATGCACGCCCAATACGTTTCCGTGAGAAAGTCAAATACCTCGGTGTCTGGCTGGACTGGAAATTACTCTGGGGGGACCACATACAACACATGACCAACCGAGCTAGCGCGAGGCTCAAACAGCTCTACCCTATGCTCAACAGGCGTAGCACA
This sequence comes from Schistocerca piceifrons, assembly GCF_021461385.2. Classification (NCBI taxonomy): domain Eukaryota; kingdom Metazoa; phylum Arthropoda; class Insecta; order Orthoptera; family Acrididae; genus Schistocerca; species Schistocerca piceifrons. The sequence goes on along the minus strand of NC_060145.1, from coordinate 207,959,142 downwards.
CTGAACAGAAGGGTGTCGAGGTCCATGTACATGACACTTATCCGACCCCTGATGACGTACGCAGCTCCTGTCTGGGGATACGCTGCGCCTACACGCCTGCACCGTCTGCAGCTCATACAAAACAAAGTACTCAAAGTCATAAGCAATGCTCCATGATACACACGCATCGCGGACCTTCACCGGGAATACCGACTTGAGACTCTCACGGAGGTAATCCACAACAAACTCACCACAAGACTATACAGAAACTCCAGACATTCGCAGAACCCGTTTATTCTGAATCTGGGGAACTACGACCACAACCATAGATGGAAACATAAAAGACCAAAAGATATACTTGTAAGGACCTAACATCTATGGCCAAGCACACGCAAACACAACGGTACAGGTGAGCCCCTGTTAATCAGACGCCATTACTGGATATCCAGCTGGAATACACTGCCGAATAACTGGCAACACGCAGGGAAGCCGTACCGTACACTGTATGCAGACAAGCTCCACACATCCCCCACACAGTGAGATGATCTGTGGCCGATCTCCCACTACTGTATAACGATCTTGATTGTTCCAGGAATGTAGCGGCTGCAGCTACTGGGATACATCGCCATCGCTTACCACGGTAATGATGCATGATACCCATACTAACAAATCCAACCTTGCATGAGCTATCGCAACTAGTAAGCCACTACTGCTCTTACCACCCATCCCACTGTCGCAGAGGTTTTTTTTCCCACGGCACGAGCCATGGCACTTTTTTCCCTCTGCTCTTCAAATCGCTACCCTCACTCGCATTTCTTCCACTATTTATCACCTGATGGACCGTGTTAATGTGTGGTCTTACCCAGACGCACGGATAACATCACAGCCCAGCATCCTGTGATCCACTTACTAGATAACTAACATGTTTACGGAGGTGACAGTAGAACGTTTGGTTTGGTCACCACGTTGGTGCGGGCGTGGAGGGGCCCCACCTCTCACTGATGGTGCAGTGTCAGTGTATAAGGTACAATGTCAAGGTATAAGTTTTTAATTCGTGGGAGTGCCTGGTAGACTAAATACGCAGAGAGCTTTAATTGCTATTCACCACAGGGGAATATTTGAAGCAGATAAATCAGAAGTGAAAGCCACCAGAGCGGCAATAATAAGAATAAGAATACTGAAAAATAAAAGAGATGAGAACAACGTGAAGAACAAGATGAATATGGACTTGGGATGTATTAGTGTTGTGCAGGTTTGATAGAGAAATTTTCTTTATTTTTAACTTGAATTTTCCATAGTTCAATTTTTTTGTTCTGGTATGTATTGGTTAAAAACTATTAAAGGTAGAGAGCTGAAAATTGGTATACTGTCTTAAAGCATATTTAACTAAAAAGTAGACCATTCTTATGACTTAAATTCGAAAAATTAGGGATTTTTAAAGAAAAACTTCGAGTTAATAACTGAAATTTTTTATAAATGTAATTTTTTAAAATCTGAAACTTAATTAATGACCACAACATCTTTCTACAGGTCTATTTTAGAGATAATAGTGTTGAGAACTACCAAAAAAATCAAGCCTCTAATTGTACTTACTTCCAGTTATGTGTGCCTATGCTGTACGTACACTTCATTTCAACACAAAATGCAATTCAGAAAAATGTGTGTGGTGAAAAGTTATAGTTCATGCATCAAAATATCTGCAAAAGTTCTGGTACAAAATGGTAAGCAGGACATGAGCCTATGTCTATTATTTTTTGAGCTGTAGTACTTACAAAACTGAAAAATTATCCGAAATTTCCTCTTAAAAACCCCTGTCTGGCCATCCAAATTTAGGTTTTCCGTGATTTCCCTTTATCGCTCCAGGCAGATGCCGAAATGATTCCTTTGAAAAGAGCACAGCGGATTTCCTTTCCCATCCTTTTGTTATCCGAGTTTGTCCTCAGTATCTAATGATCGCACTGCTGAGGGGATGTTACAGTTTAGTCTTCCTTCTGGGTAAAACAGCACGTACTCATTTGTTTTATCCTAGTGTTTAACACTGCGTTGTTTATAAAATCTCGCAAATAAATTGTTTCATGTGCAAAAAGGTAGTGCTACACAGTTCATTCATTTTCTCAGTAAGGATCACTGCACACACTGTCCGCCTCCGTAGCGTAGCGGTAGCGTTACTGCCAACCACACAGGGGGCCCGGGTTCGACTCCAAGCAGGGGACTGGATGTTGTGTGTCCTTCATCATCATTGACTCGCCAGTCGCCGATGTGGCGTCAACTAAAGAGGACTTGCACTACAGCGGCCGAGCTCCCCCACATGGGGCCTCCCGGCCAACTATGCCATACGATCATTTCATTTTCACTGCACACACTACACACAAATTATTTCACAATGTATCACCATACGCAATATCAGCCGACATCAAGACCAGAATGAAGACGTTGGTTTCCATTTTGCCTGAAAAATAGTAACAACACCCAATTATAAAAAAATGAAACGTTGAGCGCAGAAAGAGGATAACATTTCACTGTTATCCACAGCAGTATCTGAGTGTAAGGTAAAAAAAAAAAATAAATAAATAAATAAAAAAAATGAACATTGCAAAGCTGAAGTGTGTTATGAAACGAAAGAGATGATTTATTATTATTATTTACTTTTACATTAGTTACCAAATGTCAACAATGTGCTATCGAAGTGACCTTTCACTGTATAGTATGTGATGTGTAACATGTACTTTTAAATGCCTTCAATCCTTGAACTATTTATTACACTCTATTAGTTTTTGGTGGAAAATGCTATTTTGAATTGTATACTTATTATTTCCTGGTTAAAGCAAATTCAGTCTAGATACTGCATCATAGCCGTAGGCAGAATTGCCTTTGTAGTAACATGTGAATCCAGTCACAGCACCAGGATGAACAGTGTGGGCAGGACGAGAAACCTGTGCGTTCCTACAGAGATTACGTGAAACAACTTGTTGCCCTTCTAGTGGCTGTCACTGGAGGAACGAAGGTATTAAACCATAGGAAAGAAGCGCAATTGATTCCTATTTTCAGCAAGGATTGTTGGACAGACATACGTACGTACTTATAGGCCTTTGTGCTGACGTCAGACTGTTGAAGAAAAATCAGTACGAATTCAGCAAACAGATACCTTGTGAAGCTAGTTTCAACTGTTCATCAACTACATCTATAGTGCCGCATACAACAGCACCTTGCTTGATGCCGTTTTCATTGACTTCCCGAACACATTCGAAACAGTCTCATACTGATTTTTAATAAACGAAACAGGAGCTTACCAAGTACCCGGGTTTGTGACGGGATCCAGGGCTGCCTGACAGACTGAACAAGTTGTTCTTAATGGGATAAAATCGACAGATGTGAAAGTAACTACAGAGTTCGCCAAGGGAGAAGTATAGAGTTGGTTGATTGATTTTGGGGGAGGGAACCAAACAGCCTGGTCATCGGCCCCATCGGATTAGGGAAGGATGGGGAAAGAAGGAACCGTCCCGGCATTTGCCGGAAGAGATTTTGGAAAATCACGGAAAAACTAAATCAGGATGGCCGGACGTGGGTTTGCACCGTCATCCTTCCGAATGCGAGTCCAGAGCGCTAACCACCGGGTCACCTCGGTCGGTAGAAGCATAGGGCCATTGCTGTTTACAGTATACGTGATGCCCCAGAAATGTGCTGACAAATTTCAGTTGGAGGTCGGGCTCATCATAAGGGTTGAGAATTGTACAGCAACACATTGCCGCAAACGTCGTCGCACGCCGCTGGGTAGTCCTGTACACGAGAGTACTAGAGGGGAAAGCCGCTAGGTGGTGCTTCCAGAAAATGTGAGGCGCAGTATGTGGTTCCAACATGGCGGGACCCCTGCTCATTTTGGAGTGGCTGTTTGTAGGCATTTGAACAGTTCATTAGCCCATCAATCGATTGGGCGTGGTGGACCGGTTCCGTGGCCACCCACTCACCAGATTTACCGAGCCTCGTTTTCCTTCTGTGGTGAGCCATGAAATCTTTCACGTATAGCGATCCCGTGGAGTCTGAAACAGATCTGGTCGCAAGAATCGTCTGTGCAGCTGCTACAATCGAAAACACTCACCGTGTGTTCGACGGAGTCCGGCAGTCAATGCTCTGTCGGTGTTAGATACGCACGGTGTCTGATGGTGCTAACTTCGAACATCTGTTGCAACGTTAGAGCTGTATTCATATCGCACACCGTTATGTCCAATAAATGTTTCAGGTGAATCACTCTCTCGTTTCCTTTTCGATCTTGGACCTCTGCTATTACTTACTCCTGACGTTTGCGGCCATGGACTGCCCTGCAATTCTCAGTCCTTACGATGTGCACTAACTCGCCTTGAAGTTTGTCGAAACGTGTCTGGTACTCCATGTACATGGATGATCAAGTGGATAACGCGAGAAGTTCCGAGAGGCTATCCGCGGACGACGCTGTTGGCAATAGGAAGGCTACAACGATGGAAGACTGAAGCGAAATGCAGGAAGACCGGCATAGGATCAACTACTGGTGCAGCAACTGGCAGTTGACACTGAATGTACGTATATGTAAAATTTTTGCATAAACAGGCGAAGAGAGCCGTTGCTATTCGATTAATAAATCACTAGAAACACTTCTTCTTCTTAGGTCTTCAGCCAACAGGTTGGTTAGCAGCAGTATGCCACATATTTCTGTCTTCGGTCTTCCTTTTGAGAGCGGTGTAGATAGTGCAGCTGACATGCTCCATAGTTTGGTTGATGTATTCTAGTCTCTGTCTACCTCTGTTTTTCCGCTCTATCGTCCCTCCAGTGATACTTTTAATGATACCATCATGTCTCAGGAGATGGGCGACCCATGTGTCCCTTCTGTATTCGACTACCTGCAGGAGACAAGGCTTCTCTTCCTCCACTCTGTGGAGCACCTCTTTGTTTGATATTTTGCCTACCTATCAAATCTTGAGGTCCGCCCCTGGTAGCTGAGTGGTCAGCGCGACGGAATGTCGTACCTAACGGCCCGGGTTCGATTCCCGGCTGGGTCGGAGATTTTCTCCGCTCAGGGACTGAATGTTGTGCTGTCCTTATCATCATCATTTCATCTCCATCTACATGGATGCTCTGCAAATCACATTTAAGTTCCTGGCAGAGGGATCACCGAAACACCTTCACAATTCTCTATTATTCCAATCTCGTATAGCTCGCGGAAAGAACGAACACGTATATCTTTCCGTACGAGCTCTGATTTCTCTTATTTTTTCGTGGTGATCGTTTCTCTCTATGTAGGTCGGTGTCAAAAAAATATTTTCGCATTCGGAGGAGAAAGTTGGTGATTGAAATTTCGAGAGAAGATTCCGTCGCAACGAAAAACGCCTTTCTTTTAATGATGTCCAGCCCAAATCTTGTAACATTTCTGTGACACTCTCTCCCATATTTCGCGATAATACAAAACGTGCTGCCTTTCTTTGAACATTTTCGATATACTCCGCCAGTCCTATCTGGTAAGGATCCCACAACGCGGGGCAGTATTCTAAAGGAGGACGGACAAGCGTAGTGTAGGCAGTCTCCTTGGTAGGTCTATTACATTTTCTAAGTGTCCTGCCAATAAAACGCAGTCTTTGGTTAGCCTTCTCCACAATATTTTCTATGTGTTCCTTCCAATTTAAGTTGTTCGTAATTTTAATACCTAGGTATTTAGTTGAATTTACGGCTTTTAAGTTAGACTGATTTATCGTGTAGCCGAAGTTTAATGAGTTCCTTTTAGTACTCAGGTGGATGACCTCACACTTTTAGTTACTTAGGGTCAAATGCCACTTTTCGCACCATTCAGATATCTTTTCTAAATCGTTTTGCTGTTTGTTTTGATCTTCTGATGACTTTATTAGTCGATAAACGACTGTGTCACCTGCAAACAAACGAAGACGGCTGCTCAGATTGTCTCCCAAATCGTTTATATAGATAAGGAACAGCAAAGGGCCTATAACACTACCTTGGGGAACCCCAGAAATCACTTCTGTTTTATTCGATGACTTTCCGTCAATTACCACGAACTGTGACCTCTCTGACAGGAAATCACAAATCCAGTCACATAACATCGACACGAAAGTCGCCGAAGTGGCGTCAACTCGAAATACTTGCACCAAGAGAACGGTCTATCCGACGGGATGCCCTAGCCACACGGCATTTCCATCAAATCTTGAGAATTCTGCGGTAGCACCACATCTCGAAGACTGTGAAATATCTGGTAGTAACAATCCGGAACTTCTCAAAGTGTAGTGACAACATAAAACAAGTTGTAGAAAAAGAGAGAACAAATCATTGATCATCTGCGATTATGCTGATGTCTTAGATGGGCAAAAATGGAAAAGCCCATGTGGAAAATTTAAACCGAAAGGACAACATCATGTAATGATCGGATATTCGGAAATCATGGAAGATTGCAGACTGTCGCATCCTGGAATAAGAAATGTAACAGTTGCCAGAGACAATGCGTTTCATGAAATAATCTTTCCTGCAAAATTGAACAGAGATTTTACCAAAGTGATCGATTTGAAGATCATAACCAGAATAGAAAACAACTGATGTTGAACAAAATGAAGATCTGGAAACATGCGTGCCTTCTGAAATCATCAACGTAGAAAAGGAGACTGAAGGAGAGACTGAGATTGTTGAGAATGCATACTCCACAACGAATGATAACAACTATGAAATACAAGTACCCACAATAAATGAAAACTAGAAAACACTTTCTGGGCGACAAGTCAAACCATTGAAATGGCTGATGGACTACAAGACAAATGGAAGGAGAAGGCTTGTGCAGTCGAAAAGGAGAATACACCAAGAGAAGAAGATCCAGGAAGTGTACTAGAAGCTGTGTCAGAAATGAACAGAAACAATGACAGAAGAAATGAAAAACTGAACCTGGAGGTTTGTGCCACGTACTAACAACACAAAGACGATCCGAACAAAATGAGCTTTCAGGCGGAAATATGATGAGCATGAAAGAAATGCCAGACACAGCACACGAGTGGTGGCTCTAGCTAATGATCAAAGAACCAGAAATTGATTTCGATAAATGAAAACTATGACTACTTATGGGAACAGCAGCTGAACGAGATTTGGAATAGATGATACTGACAACCTACAAAGACGCTTGAGTGGAATACCAGAGCAAGGTCAATTGAGCAATGACGAGTGGATCTGCAGACTTGAAAAGTGCACTTGTAGGTTGCATCATTCCGGCAGAATATTGAATGAAACACTCGACAAGTTCCTGAGCAACCAAGGGATGCTGCGGTCAGTAGCAGACCCGTGTAATAGCTAATCAAGAGTGTGAACTCATAGTAGCTGTATATGTGGACGATGTAACACTGTATGGAGAGAAAAGCGAAATAATGAAAATGAATAATATTTTAAACACTAGATTTGAAGTTAAGGACCTGGGATTAGCACGACATTTACAGTCAATTCAAGTTACGAGAGAATATCGAGCACTGCTTTTAGACCACACAGGACATATAAAAGAAATCTTAAAAGAATTCCGAAAGGGGAACTGCAAACCTGTGAAAACACCTCTCGTCATAAATGTTAAGATACAAAATGCGACGGAAGAATACGACTTAGCGAACACTATGTATCAAAACATACGACTGCAGTTGCAAGTCTTCCATCCTTGGTAACGAGTGCAAGTCCACTCTAAGCATACCCAGCGACTTATTTAAGCCAGTTCAGTAGCAGTCCAAGCGAGGAGCAACTGCTTGCCGTCAATCACACTCTATTTTATTTGCGAGGCACAAGAAATGACGCGCCCGCTCGCTTACCTGGCAAGAAGATTGAAATGTGTTTCCATGCATACTTGAAATCTGTTCCAAATCAACGTAAACCCCTTCACGGAAAACTGAGGAGCCTAATGTTAAAGACGGCCGTGCCTGCTTTAGAAGTTGTTTACAGGAGAGGCAGTAAACTGAAAACCGTATTAGCGAAATACCCAGGCTTGTAAAATATTTGTCTGTTCCCTTTTTGGCGAACAAATGACTTTTTACGTAAAACTCAGTTACAAATGGGTTAAATGCTGGACTTTGCCGGCTATGATACTAACTAATGGATTTGACCGATTCTGAAACTAAACCAAAGAGTATCCACGTGCTTCTTAGATCAACTTTTACTTGAAACGTTTATCTTTTGTGCTGTAGAAAGCTGTACGAAAACTCTGAACGTCCTCCACTGTTAGAAGTCGGCACAGATCTTTACGTCCTCAGTGGCTGTAACTTGGAAAGGTAGGGGGAGATTTAGGCGAGAATCTGGAGTAAACAGGATCCCAGATCTTCAATATTTAATTACTAGTAAAATATTACCATAAAATAACTTAATTATGATTGTTAGAACTAAACACTCAGAGAATCTGAATAGACACCACATGAAAAAGTTAGGTCGTCTCTTTGACCTTGCTAACTTTTTCTTTGGAGCATTGGCATTCAGCTTCGTTTATCATTCTTTCGCGTGCCTAATTTGGAGGGGTTTCTGACACATTCATGTCAATTTCCACAAGAAAAACCCTATTCGAAATTGAACAAAAACACAATAATAAACAACGCTAAAAAACAAACAGCACGCAAGAAAACAGAGCAGGATGGATACCGCGTACCGAGTCCTGTGTTATTATTGGCTACTAATGTATCTGGCCACCTCTGAAGCAACACTTGCTTGCGCTTGGCCGTGTTTGAAGCAAAGTCACACTTTTAACGGCTTTTTAAACCATCTTCATCCGTTTTTCACACTCAGTGAGGCTACCATCCGATTCAGCGAGGAAAATGCTATAAGAAAACGTCTATATCGGACGAGTTAAGAATTTCAGGTATCTCGGTGAAGTCATCTAGGAGACTGGATTAGAAGAAGAAGCAGTTAATGTCAGGATGAGGAAGTCAGACCAGGCATACCAACTGACGCAGAATGCCTAAAACAAAAAGTGTATGAATATAGGGGCCAAGTTCCGACATTATAATACAGTTGTAAAGCCTGAGGTCTTATATGCGTCTGAAACTTTGACCATGAATGGACAAGGTCAAGCTGAGCGCCTGGAAAAGCGAGAGCGTAGGATATTAAGGAAAATCCTAGGTAAAAGATGGGTTGATAGACAATGGCGAATGAGAGCAAATGAGGACTTGTACAGCAAGACAGAACCTACCACAGCATCCATTAAGACGATTGTTATTTCATGGTCATCTCATGAGGATGGACGGTGATCGACTAACAAAAAGAATATGGAGTTTCATCCAATCTAAGAAAACAAGGCCGAGATGGTTCGAAGAATGTGAAAAAGATCTTAGGCGGATTGGTATCCTGAATGGAACAAATTTAGAAATTGGTGAACAACTACCAAGGTTTTAAAATGGCATCAACGTCCAAAAGACGGAGAGGACCTTTGACCGAAGAGCATAAACAGGCACTTCTTAATGGGCTGAGAAGATGCTGCCACAAAGTCAAAGCTGGAACAAGAACAAGACCTAGACACTAAAATGAAACTGGGGACTTGGCCACCTTTGGTACTAAGCTCCTCATTTGACAGTTTTTGGGAATGTGGCTATGAACTGGAGCAACGAACTGTGGCGCTAAGTGCTGTTGAAGCGCAGTTTGCTGCTATTAGTGAATCTGTAACAGAAGCGAAGTGGATGAACAGCTTTCTCAGAATGGTGAAGATTGTTTTTTTGTCACAGCCAATGAAGATTTTCGCCGATAATCAAGGCATGAATAGTATTGCAAGCGAGAAGAATGTTGCTGACTGTCTGACAAAGGAAATCGATAACCTAAGGTTGAAACCCAATCAAATTTAATGGGGGTCTAGGACCAGGGGGGTGGTGGGGGTCTCAGTGATGTGGACTATCTTTCTATTCATATCTGAAGTGTTTTTGGTGTTTTTGTGTACGTCTTATGACGTACTGGTAAAGATGAAAATCTGTATCTACACTGCGCAACGAAATTAAAGGATCACTTTTTCGAAACGCCGTAATTGTCTCCCATTACAACGCATAAGTTTGATATTTGTCTCAAATATTCCTGCAACCTTCCTCTGTAATGATGCAAAAACGTGGAGCTCAGCAACGGCACTCTAGAGCTCGGCGGCGCTTCAAATAGAAAGGTTTCGACACAGGCAGAAAAAAAGGCCACAGCTCAGAAGTTTATGTGAAGTGAAATGCGGGTTAATGATGCCACATTGGCACTAAACTTCACCACAATCCTGACAAACGCCTCCGTGCACATATCACACGATGGGAAGGACATTACAGCCCCTCTTACTCGTATTTTCCCCTTCTTCTGACGTCTCAGCGATGCAGGTCAGAAACTCGACGCCCAGCGTTGAAATCAAACGGTTTTTTATGGGTGGCTGAAGAGATAATTTCAGACACACAATGGCTATTTGCAGTGCAATGAGCAACAGAATGACTTTCTTGACAACGTTCAACAATGCTGCCTCCCCCCCCCCCCCGCCTCCCCCCCTCCCAGGCGTTTCAACCCTACTCTAAGGGCATCGTGAGCAGTAACCCCATTCAACGTGATATGACCCCTTTGGAAAATAACGCGACCGCAATTTTTGCCATACTGTAGAGCTTGGAGTCACTAGGGACTCTTAAAAACCATTTGACGAAATCGGAACTTCATCCGAAGGAGGGAAGGACTCAAATGCTTTTTACATTCCCCCCTTTTCGCACCCTCCTATGCCGTGATTACGGAGATGGGGGAGGGGTGCAACATCAAGATTTGTGTGAATAGAACGGCAAAGGTTCCCTCGAAAATCCACCAGTTCGGCAACACCCTCGATCTCACCCACGCACTTTAGTTATTGCGAATGTACCTGTCTGCAACTTTGACACACATTCAGCTTCGTGGCTACTCTAGCCCCTGAGGCAGGCAAACAGTAGCTGAGGGATGTTGAAAGGCTTGCCTGACCCTCAGGCGCTAGAGCAGCTACGATGCTGAATGTGTGCCGAATTTTGTAACAGGTATATCTGCAACTAAGGTGCGTGAATGGCCGAACTGGGGGGGAGGGGGGGGGGGGATGTCTCAGAGGGACCTTTTGCCGTACGTAGATCGTAATGTTACAACCCCCCCCCCCCCCTCCACCTCATCGTCATCACGCCATAGAACGGCGCGTAAAGGAGGGATGAAAAAGAGTGTGAAACCTTTCCTGATTGGGATCACTTCGGATTTCGTCGAATGGTTTTTAACAGTCCCTAGTGATTCCAGGCTGACAGCAGAGCAAAACCGTAGCGAACGGTGAGGCACAAGGCGAGCACTGCCACATAACCTTCGAGCAAGGAAACCAGAAACGTAGATGCCACAGCGTTACGAAACAAAATTTGCTGAAAGCACAATGTAGTTTAGAACTGACGATATACAGAGATAAGCCAAACTGTTATGACCAGCTGCTTAACGCCGTGTTGATCCACCTTTGGAACGCAATTAAGCAGCGAATCTGCGTGGCATGGATTTGACAGGCCCTTAGTAGATTTATGGAGGCTGGCGTCACCAGATATCTCTGCACAGGTCACACAATTTCACTAAATTACTGGCCGGTGGTTTGTGGGAGCGGAAGTGTCTCCTGACAGCGTTCCTGATGTATTCCACCGTATTAAGATCGGGCCAATTTGGTGGCCAAGACGTCAATGTGCCTTCATTATCACGCTCCTCAAACCACACTAACACGATTCTGGCCTTGTGAAGCAGAGAGCTATCCCGTGGAAGATGGCATCACCATCAGGTAAGTCATCAAGCATGCCAGGACGTAGGTAGTCCGCAAAACTGTTCATGTGTTCCACAGAAGTCATGGTGCCTTCGATTACCACCACATGTCTCATGAAAGCTCAAACGAATATCCCCCATAGCATGAAACTGTCCCCATTAGCCTGCATCTGTGGTGTAAAGCATATTTCTAGGAGCCACTCGCCTGGACAATGGTGTATCTGGACACTGCCACCGACCTGGTGTAACAAGGAACGTAATTCACTCGACCAGGCGACAAGTTTCCACTGATCCTCGGTCCAGTCGCTATGATCCTGTGGCTACTGCAGTCGTAATTGTGGATGTCACTGGTTCAAAATGGGAACACGTTGGGGTCGTCTACTGTGGAGCCCCATGCACTGAACGGCATGCTTCGAAACACATGTGCCTGCATCAGCTTTGCACTCAGTTGTCAGATCACGACCTAGCCTGCTTTACAGAACAGGCAAGCCTACAGACTATATTTCTGTGGTGCCCCGTGGTCGTCCAGCACCTTGTCGCCTACTCGTGTTCTGGATAATACTTCAACCACTTTCCACAGATGCTCACGAACAGATGAGCAACTTCGCCGTTTCCGAGATGCTCGTTTCCAGGCGCAAGGCCATAAAAGTCTGCCTTTTATGACTGTCGCTTATGTCAGTGGATTTCCCCATCCGTCTTGCTCTGCTTATGTATTTTCATTACCGTGTCACCTGTTCGAAACACCTCCAGGCGGCATTCCGTCTCGCAGTAGGCAGTGGTCACAATGTTTTGGCTCATCACTGTAGTACGAATTACGTTTCTTGTGGCACTTCGAAAACACCTTACATATTACGACAAATGCACAGCTGTTGATACAATCAGTGAAAGATCGTCGGTAAATAGCATGAAAATCATGTGCATTACGTAAGTGAAATGTTAAAAATCCGAAATTTCGACGCGAATTTCTCTGATGCACGTGTCCTCTCTCCCACGCACACTCAACTGATGTACGAGGGAGAGTTAAATGAAAACCTTAAATTTGTAATAACAAATCGAAAGTTCACGCCGTTATCCTGTAAGTTGGTAAGCGTGCTACAAACAGAGTGCAGAATGGCCTGTAGGTGGCAACATAGTGCAGATGCACACGTACCGTCGCAGTATCAGTATAAAGATGGCCGCCCCACTTGCGACTTGCACCAGGGAAGAACAGCGTTCTGTTATTCGGTTTTTGCGTAGTAAAAGTGTGAAACCTATTGAAATTCATCGACAAATGAAGGTTCAGAACGGTGATGTATGTTTGTTACAGCAGCAAGTCTACGAATGGAGTAGGAAGTTCGCAAATGGTGTGACTTCAGTGAAAGATGCTCCTCGTCCAGGTCAGGCACAATGAGTTGTGACTCCACAGAACATTGCAGCAGTTGAAGCCATAGTGAAGGAAAACCGCCTAGTGACACTGAATGACATTGCAGCATGTTTACAGATTAGTAATGGGTCAGCACACCACATTGTGCATGATGTGCTCCAGTTTCACAAAATGTCTGCAAGATGGGTGCCACGGCAGCTGACTCCTGAAATAAGAGAACGACGTGTTGATGTTTGTGAAGAACTTCTATGGCGCTTTGAACGAGAAGGTGATGGCTTCCTTGCAAGAATCATTACTGGGACGAAACCTGGGTTCACTTCCACCAACCGGAAACGAAGAGAGCGAGCGAGGAATGGCGCCATTCCTCTTCACCAAAACCAAAGAAGTTTCGAACAGGACCATTAGCAGGGAACGTTATGCTGACTCTCTTTTGGGGCGAAAAAGGCGTCATTTTGGAGCATTACGTGCCTAGAGGGACCACTGTCACCAGTGCATCATACACAGATCTCCTAAAAAATCATCTGCGGCCTGCAATCAAATCAAAGCGACGTGGATTGCTGTCAACAGGTATCCTTTTGCAACATGACAATGCAAGGCCCCACACTGCCCGTACAACAGTTGTAACAATCACAGACCTGCATTTTGAGTGTCTTCCTCATCCACCATACTCACCAGACCTTGCCCCAAGTGATTTCCATATGTTTGGACCACTCAATGACGCAACGGGAGGATAGAAGTTCCGTTCTGATGAAGAGGTACGCCACGCGGTGCATGAGTGGTTACACGGACTACCAAAAGAATTTTTTTCTAAAGGAATTTATGCACTTTGTAAGCGCTGGAGGACTTGCATTGAGCGTGGGAGAGATTATGTTGAAAAGTGATACAGCTTTGTACCACTTCTGCACAATAAATAATATTTTTTTTTTAAATATTTAAGGTTTGCATTTGACCAACCCTCGTATGTCAATCAACATTCGAAATGAGCAGATTTTGCCAATATCTGCTTTTGTGATACCGACTATTATAGCATGCCAAGGAAGGACCACATAGCACCAGTTTATCTCACTAAAAACAGCGAAAAGCATATCACGTCTTCCACTTGAGGCAGCTAACAAAAGCTAATTAATCGGTTACTGTAAGAAATGGAGGGATTTTATATTTTAACGTTCGGAAGACGACATTGCCATCAGAGAGAGAGAGAGAACAAGCTTGGATTAGGTAAGACTAGGGAAGGAAACTGGTTATGTCCCTTTCAACGAAACCATCCTGGTATTGACCATAAGAAACCTAAAACTGAATAGTCAGGTGGCGATTTCGGCTGTACTTCTGCCGATCTACAATCTAACGACTCTGTTCGTCAAGAAATGACTTTTTCATACTGAGACACTCCAAATCAGACCGAGCATGCAGAGCACTAAAACAGGTTTGAGCGAACATGTGTTGATGGTTCGACATTATCTGTTGTATTATAGACAGGCGATAAGTGCAGTCTCACCAACGTGCCAGCCCTGGTGTTCAGAATTAACAGATTCCTCCGATCGCAATGGGCACACATGAAATTCGACGGAACGTGCTGAGTCACAAAATGCCGAGTACTGGGACGAGTTGTGCTTGAACATATGTTGCACACGTGTTACTCACTAGCGTGGTGGACACAATCTGGCAGCATGCGTTGCTGAAGATCTAGTGCGCAAATGCCAACTGTAAAGGCTCGGAGCGCAGTGTGATACAACATCCAATCTCGATTGCACCATTTTGAAAGCAATCAGACACGCAGCCTCTACAACAGGACGGTCTTTTGGCGTAAGATATTGCCTCTGACCCTGGCTACTTTATGCTCTATTTTTCAGGTGGACCATCTCCAACGTGTGCAATGGTAAAACCTTCCTGAATTAATGACAAGCGCCTCTGCTTCCCTGGCCTGCATGTCTGCCTGACACATCGCCCGTCACGCATTTGTGGGATGTGGTTGGTTGGTAAGTTGTCTCCAGGGCCTCTGGTAATCACTGCTGAGCTTTGCGATATCGCATACAAAAACCACCCATGGAGACATCCCTTTGACATACCCAGATCCCTTCTGATCTCATGCCACCACATCCGTATGCTCTATGGACTCCTCATTTTATTGAATTGTCAAAGTCAGAAATAATATTTACGTGTGTTCTCCATAAACCACAGTAAGTTGTATAGCGCAGTGTTCATGTTTACCTGTATAACTTTCCCTCCTTCTTGTTCCATTCGTGAGTAGTGTAAGGAAAGAAAAACTGTTGCTACCCCGCCCCATCCCCCTCGTATCGGTCTGATTTTCTCCCATTTGTCGTGGTCATTACATTTCGGAGGAAACAGTAGGTTTCATGCCCACGTCTTGAATGTAGGCCCTTGGGATGGTGTGAATAAGGCTCTCCGAGACACACAACGTCTTTCTTGTAACGTCTTCCGCTACTTCCTGTCAACTTCTTATCCGAGATGGCACTTGACTCTGAAGTAAGCCGATTCGGATGAAATTTGGACTGCCAGTATTTGGGCAGCAAGGGGAAGAGAAGTGATGGTGTAAAGTTCCTGATCATAAGTCTTTGTGGCAACGTCCTGGATTAAATTCCAAAAATCTCCACAGTGTCTCATGAGGTGATGGACTACGACACGGTTGATGGTGACACGACTGTCAGTTGGGGTCATTAGCCCCCTTGGTGCTATTCGAGAGAAGTTGGGTGTTTGTCGGCACCAGGTTACACCATCTCCTTTCTCCCATCATACAACACATACATAACACTACACACTTATCCATTATGCCCACCTGCATTTCACAAATACATGTAAGACACCACTCACACATCAGCAAGGAAAGGGGCCAATGAGCGTGGAGGAATAACACTCTTTTCGTTACACAGCTGAACCAGCGCTTTGAGATATTCCAACCAATAATGCCATAGACATTTACGAGTTGTGATACAAAAATACGGTCAACAATTTTCTTAGAAACAAAATGACAAGCTTACATGGAATTTGATTTAATGTCCTTCAACGCACTGTCCTTTGCTAGCAATGCACTTATCCTAAGTGTTGAATCCATAACTGGAAGTATTTCTTAGAGGCTTCTTTTGGAAGGGCATTCAGCTGCTCTGTCGTGACCCTTTCAGTGGCAGAAATGGTGTCAAAACTGTATCCTCTAAGCACAATTTTAATTTTTGTCAAGCGCCAGATACCCCGTGATGCTAAATGTAGTAATAAGGCAGTTGTGGACAGACAGGAAGGCTTTTTCCGGCCAAAATCTCGCAAACCAAAAGCGAGGTCTGGGACGACGCATTGTCATAATGAAGAAGGGAGCCATTGGCTCATTTTTCTTGTCTCATTCTTCGTACATCGTTCCACAAGTGTTGCAGTACGCCCTTGTAAAATTCGGCGTTTAAATTTGTTTCCCTTGGAACAAACTCTGATCGCACAAATCAATCCCTCAATATTTAAAAAACCAATAAGCATGAGTTTGATATTCGATTTTGACTGATGTGCTGTTTCAGGGCTAAGAGATTCACTGGTTTTTCATTGGAAACTCTAAATGTTCGTCTCGCAGTCATACCCACAGACCCCATTTTCATCTACAGTTACAATTTTGGACATGAAGTCCGGATTTGTCCTTCAACTATGTGCAAACTGACACACGATTTTCTTTCTGTTCAACAATCAAAAGTCTGGGAACAACGCACTCAATCATTCATTTGCAAATTATCGGTTAAAATGCTTTGCATTGACTATGTGAGATACTAATGAACAATTTTTGCCACTCTTTGCACGTATTCTTTTGTTTTTGAGGTTAAGGGACTCCTGAACGTTGCTCGCCTTCTACCGACTCATTTCCGCTTTTAAATCGATAATACAACCTGTAAACAGTCTCCATAGCTACAGAATTATCGCAATAGACCAGTTTCAACATTTCATAAGTGTCTTTGGCACTTTTTTGTAACTTGAATCAGAACTTAATGTTCACATGTTGCTCGAAATCCATTAATTCGGGTGAGACACGTTAAACGCAACCTCACTCTAACGTCTCTGGACACTCACAGACAAGTCAGAAAGCGTTCCATCATGACGCTCCCTGCCTCAACAGATCAGACTGTCGGATAAATTATATAAAATGGTCGTAATGTCAGCAGTTGTTGCTAAAAAATTAATTCACCGTATTTTTTGATCACGTGTTTACTGTGTGTTGAATGTCTCTGTGACATTAACATACTGACTAAGCAGTCTAATGACGAATTGCGCAACCCTTCTTTTTTACTTTCAATTCCATTACTCTAACTTCGTAATGATCTCAAATCGACCATCAATACTTCAGAATTGGTTGAATGAGTGTTTTGTAACCGATGTCTTTCATGCGTGAATTAACTTTCTGTGGGATGCCTTCAATGAATCTGACTGAGTCTGAAATCTTCTTTCTCGATGGCGATATTTACGGCTCCAGACAGAAACTTTATTTACTTGAAGGTTGTGATTGGTTCTAGCGGCTCATCGCACAATGCGTAGTCAAATAATATCTTCGTTCATTTACGGGAATTACGTGACGTTCATGACGCCAGTGAGAGAGATACTTTAGCGCGTCCGTCTTGCAACATTTCTTGTAAACTGCATTGACCTGCTCCCTTGTTTCAGTGGTAAACTGACTCTAGAACAGGGGCCTATATAAATATTAACCTTTGAAATTGCCTACGTACTTTGTACTAGATTCTCCCTTTCTACATTTTTTGTTAGATTTGGATCTGAAGATGAGATATGCCATTATTATATTTAAAAAATGTGCTTACTTTATTTGTGAGGTGTCCTCTCCACCATTACATGTTCGAGTAGTTTACATTTCATAACTAGAAGGACGGGAAAGGATTTGCTAGAAACCGACTTATTACTCTTCGTTCATTCTAAACAAAACATATTCTCAGAATTTCTGGCGCTAACTTTTCCCGAAATTATAGTCTCTTCTGCAGGCGACAATTCTACAGCCTGCCTCTAACTGCTTGCCACATAATCTATAATGCTTTTCCGATCGTCGGCCAATAAAGATCGTAAAACTCAGCATCAGACGTAATAGTTCACACATTTCACTTGTCATTTGCACGGCACACTCTCATTGTTATGGTGGGAAATAAATAAGCCGATTAATTCGTTCGGCTGATGTCCCAGGCCGCACGGTACCAGACAGCAGATGCTTAACCTCCACGTTGTCTATAGTCCTACACTACACACAGTTGGCAACATTAACGCCGCCACTATCTGAACCGACGTGCTCGTAGACCACTAGTATTTGACAAAACTACATCATCACTAGCGAGAATAAGTTGGGAGAGGCTAAACTGAATGCTAGCGATGTACTATAGGTAAGGTACATGGCGATACACGAGTGGCTAAAGGCATGGAAGACGTTGTCTAAATGCTGGCTAGTCATGATGGTGCCATAACTAAATATGCTAAAATGAAGGCTGAAGTTCTAAATTCTGTCTCCCGAAACTGCTTCTTCGAAGATTACATTACAGTTCCTACGTTCGAAGGTCGTACTGATTTATTTACTTCCATCGTTGTAGCGTTCTGGTTACCTGAAATCAGACCGAAACGCTTTTCTTTCATTACCATTTTCAGTTTTGGAAATAACTGGAAGCCGCACGGAGACAAATCAGGCGAATAAGGAGAGTGTTCAAGCACCATGACACATTTTTGAGCCAAGAAATACGTGCAATCTGCTTTTGTGCGCATGCATATTGTCATCCAACAAACACCATAAAAAATATAAAAAAACAGTGTTTATCACCTGTTCATGAAGTCTGATTCTCTAGCGACTGATCTTTTCACGTCTCTACAGTGTTCCACTCTACAATCTTTTAAGTGGAGCACAAAGCGACAGCAGATTTTCTTTTCTCCAATCGCCAGTTAAAATGCGAAGCATAATTGTTTTAGAAATTAGACTTAGCTTCTCCATTAACCAGTTAAATGCTCAACTATAATTTAGAAGAATTTTCTACATTTTTTGAAAAATTTCATAGACTCGAACTGTCGACGATCGAACGTGGATCATCTACTATCAGGAAACCTTGCATATCACTTAAAAACGCATTGCTTCACTACCTCAAACAGTTTGTATCACTTCAAAAGTGTCTGTGGCAATGTCACCCAGTTTAAATCAAACGTTGGTTTTGTTTTGGACTTCATTACGGTTACAGTGTGACATTGTTTGGTGAAGACGCCGGGTGTTCAAACGTTCAAATGTGTGTGAAATCTTATGGGACTTAACTGCTAAGGTCATCAGTCCCTAAGCTTACACACTACTTAACCTAAATTATCCTAAGGACAAACGCACACACCCATGCCCGAGGGAGGACTTGAACCTTCGCCGGGACCAGCCGCACAGTCCATGACTGCAGCGCATCAGACCACTCAGCTAATCCCGCGCGGCGACGCCGGGTGATTCGGAGCATACACATCACCGTAGCTCCAGCTAGGCGAAGTAAAAGCTGTCGGCTAGACGGACAGGAACCAGAACATAGGCAGTACATCGTTCCTAAGGTCTGATTCAGGAGGCCAGTGGATTCCAAAACAGTAGTCAGTTGCACAACAGGCATTCATTAGCATTCCTCGAAGACGCTCATCAGGTCACAATGAAATGGCTCAGAGGATTCGACCGAGTAACAAGATGTCACAGGTGGGATAACGTTCCGTAAATAAGGAGGCCTTTGGACATTTTTAGACTCTTAACAACAATTTGAAGCTCATTATGTGTGCATTCATCTCCCTTATTTCATCAAAGTACTGGCATCTGAGGGGATGGGGGGAGGGGGAGGGGTGGTAGGCTCTATGGAGGTGAAATGATAATAAGGGTCAATAGATCTCATGTAACAATTGTTTATGTTAAAATAATAAAAACGTACTGTTCAGTCTTTTTCTGTGATAATGGTACCTTTGAACATACTGATGTTCAAAGTTGCAAAGGAAATGGGTAACTACATATATTAGTGACATTTTAGATACAAAAATACACACAATAAATTAAACATGCACGTGCACAAATATATAATAACAACAAAACAGTTTAACAATTAATTTAAACTCTTTGGAAATTTATAATAAACATTTCTTGTTCCAAATAAAATATAAAAACGCAGCTCTGGTGGATTATTATTACGATATTATGCATTTCATACAATTTGTTGAGGCTACAGAACAGCATGCACCAGAAATGTTGTTTCTATTAGCGATTCTTCTAATACGTTTTAGCTCCTTCTCGACAAATATTGGAAATGCTCTCCTAGCCTTACTTGACCACTCAGTGACCTCACAGTACCTTTTTTTAGTAACAGTTCTTTCAACAGCTACTTTAGGCCAGTAACTTTTCAATAGAATTTTATGACTCTGTCTTAGAAACCTAATGTCATATGTTGTCCCATGTTCATTCTCTTGGCTGGCTTTTATAATTTTACCTATAGATGGGACAAATTTCAGGCAAAACTGAAGAAAATATTTGGTGAAAATCAGCAGCAAGTCCACACAGCACATGAACAATTGAAAAACAGAATCCCGCATCATGGCACAAATACAAGCTCTTCTGGTAAAGGATATCACAACAAAGAAATTCATCAAGTGATGTTAGTACAGAGAGGAAATGCAACGCAAAGTGGTCCCTATGACAGTTTTGGAAGACCACAATGACATCACTTCTCTCATACAATAGGTAAAAGAAGAGACACCGCAGTTTATAATAGCCAGAAATGTCGGACCGAGTACACAAGAGACAGCAGTCATGAATGTCGACCCCCATATGTCAGGAGATGGTTCAAAGGGCTCTGAGCACTATGGGACTTAACTTCTGAGGTCATCAGTCCCCTAGAACTTAGAACTTCTTAAACCTAACTAATCTAAGGGCAACACACACATCCATGCCCGAGGCAGGATTATAACCGGCGACCGCAGCGGTCGCGCGGTTCCAGACTGTAGAGCCTAGAACCGCTCGGCCACCCCGGCTCTGTCAGGAGATAACAGAGAATGTGCAAGAAGAGGTGTATCGCGAGTTAGCACCAATCTCTGCTACCAGTCAGATATATCAAGAAGAATGGACGTGGTCAACTCCGGTTATGCCGCAGGTGTCAGATGACAACCCAGCGTCCGACCAACAGAGGCATAACCAACTCCTCCGCCGAGTGCAACACCCACCGGAAGAACCAACATTTAGAGGACGGAGGACAATATGCCTGTATGTTTCCACCACGAACGCCCTGGACACTTTGTATGCTACTGCAGAGAAAGAAGGCGACTTTTCGGCGACTACTATGCCACCATACGTCAAACATCATTGCAATTCTGCTCATGCCAATCAACTGCAGACGTTTATATTTGAGCTGTGGGACGAAGCCCATCATGATACCCTGGACGAGTTTCCTCTCCAATACGCTGAAGCCATTCTCCGTCGCTGTGCAGAGGTACTAGCCACTCACATACCCGCCGAATTCAGAAAAACTAAGCCAGACGATCGTCAATGGAGGTGGTGCCACCACAGAAGTGAATCCTCCATTGACGACTGTTATCAATATGCCAGGGAATATCATCGATGTCATCATCAAAGGCCACCCTGTCCCGACACTAGTCAATTCAGAGGCTTCTTTTCCTGTAATGTCAAATGTTTATCAAACACCTCCTACAGAAGACTGTGTTCAATGATATGAAAGCGATTTTGATAGAGGTCAAAAATGGGAAATACATCCAGCTGACAGCAGCATGCATTCCAAAAGTAACTGTCAATGACAGAAAACAGCCCTTTTAACTTGACGTTTGAACAGTATGCAGTCATTATGTTGTTATATTTCATAATGTCATTTTATTCTCGGATGGAACTTCTTGCAGGCATCGCAAATCGCAAGCAGTCATACACTGCTCCAGACTGCAGAAGCTATTCCAAAAAGCACACATAACAAAGATGGCTGTGACTTGTTGTTTACCGTTGAGGACGTCATCATCCCGCTGTCATCAATGATACAAGTTACAGTCATCGACCTGGCGCTTCGATAAACTGTGAATCTTTTGTCGGTTGTAACAGCTACTCTGCCTCACAAAAGAAATTTACATTCCAGTGACGATCATAGGTGTTGCAGCTAAGGTTGATTAGGCTACCTGGGAAAAAGACTGCATTCTTAACAGTTGACAGCCATTATGAGTTCAAAGTTAGCTCCAGTCTCCTTCGAGCATACGTTGGACATCCTATTTCGACACAAATGGAAGACGTATCTTTGCTGCCGGGATGATATTGTCTTTAGACGCTTAAAGAACATCGAAGTCGCCTGACAAGCATGCTGGAGTGTGTTCAGGCCGCATACCACTGCTTCAGTCCCAAAAAATGACCCTTCGTCACCCAGTAATAAAAATCTCGGTAAACCTCGATAATAGCGGTGGTTTCTGCCTCGATCCCGAAAAAAGAAGTCACTGACTTTCCGACTCATAGCAAATTCGAAATGTACTCGTATTGCCAGCTATTCATAAAGGGCTTTTGTACCAATAAATGTTCCGCGCAAAAACTACTGCAGAGAGATACCAAATTTTCCCGGAACGAGGCGCAAGAAAGATCTTTTCTTGTCCTTAAGAGGGTCCTAATTTCTCCAGTCTTAGCATTGTACAACGAGAATTCCAAGACAGAACTTCACATCGGCGCTAGTATTTTTGGGATAGGTGCTTTCCTAGCACAAATTCAGGGAGGTGCTTAAGCTTATGCTTCCAGAGTACTTTCCAAGTCAGAGATGAACTACTCTACAATCAGTAAAGATTGCCTTGCACCTGGTTTGGCCACCAACATATTCAATCTATACTAATTTAGCGAAGCATTCACACTTGTTACGGAGTATCATTCTCTAAGCTGGCTGACTAGCCTGAAGGATCCGCTAGGTCGACCGATTGGCGGGATGAGGCAACAGTGGTTTACAAAATCGGACGAAAACACAAGGACGCCTACTGTCTTTAAAGAAATCTTTTAGCAGAACATAGCACAGTGCATGAAATTTCAGTCACAACTGCATTAAATGACGTTGGTGCTGAACAATGAGAAGATCCAGCACTGATGAAAACCCTAGAGACCTTGAAGGAGGACGAACCAATCAAAGGAGAGTTCAAATTAATAAACAAAAATACTGTATAAGAGGAACTATCATCTGACGGGTCATAAATGATTGTTCCTCATCCCAGTTCATCTATGGGCAGCTATTTGCACGGTGTTCCAACACATGGTCACATTGGATTCATGAAGATTCTAGAGAGAATCAGACGCAGACATCACTGGCGAGCAGTGTGCGATTTGCAGGGGGGATGGGGGGGATTCCCCCCCCCCCTCTGCATCAGACCATCCCCTCCTCTGGTTTTAGTTTATGCATCCCACCCTGGGATGTTTATTTCCCACGCACTGGAGTAAAACTTTACATATAATTAAATTTGTCGAGCCGAACACTGAAAGTTTTTAATACAGTCTTACTATTAATACTATTAATATATTTGCTTATTAATTTTGAAAAAGTGTTATGTAGTAAGTAAGCATTTCAAAACATTTAGAACTAAATGACAAGACGACGCACGCCACATTTCCGTAGCATGCCACAATGTTGCAAGACGTCAACCCAGCGTAAACGAGGCTTTAGAGCCAGGTCTGAATCGTATGGTGGATGTGATGTGTTGCGTGCGAAAGTAAAACCTGTAATCAAATCCAAACGTCGTGGAAAACTGTGAAGAGGTGTCATCCTGCAGCAAGATAACGTTCGCCCGCATTCTGCCAAACGGACAGCGGAAGCAATAAAGGAGTTGAGATTCGAGGTGCTGGAACATCCAGCATACAGTCCAGACCTGGCTCCAAGCGATTTTCACATGTTTGGACCATTAACGGAAGCACTACAGGGAAGAAAATTTAAAAGTGATGAAGACGTCATTGCTGCGGTGCAAAATTGGTTACAGATGCAACCGATAAACGTATTTTCTGATGAAATAAAAAAAACTCGTAAAGCGTCGGGAAAACTGCATTGAAGTCGAGGGATGTTACGTAGAAAAATAACGCATGTTTCAGTTTTCTATCATCAGAATTAGTACAGCTATTCACAAATGTACATTTACTTTTTGAATTCCCCTCGTATACCTGTATGTAGATGATTTTGTAAATAAGCTTTACCTATAATGTACTTTTAAAGATATAACAAGGGATGGCTTTTCTGATAGTGCATACGCGTGAATAGTGAGTTTCGGCATTAACATCTATTTATAAATAACTGTTTAACCATGGGTAACGCCACGGTCCAAGCTAGTAACATATATAATTATACTAACCTCCTAGGACATCCCCCCCCCCACACACACACACCCACTGGTAAAAGCACAAGTCGCACACTGCTGGCGAGGTCTCTAGCGATCAGTTTGAGACTATGTGAGCCACTGTAAGGAATGGCAATGGCGAAGCCCATGCCGCAGTTAGCCTACCTTCGGGGTATCTTATACCGATTCTTCTGCAGCAGCGTTATTCCACTGGATTGAAATCGACTCCTTGGGGCGTCAACAAACGAGAATCGATGGATAATAGTCTGCACAGCCTACTTCATCTGCTATACTGTCACAAAGCTGAAGCTCTGAAAACTGCAAGGTTTCTTGTAGAATACGTCATTTTGAAGCAGAGAGCACCGTGTGTGATTACTATGGAAAAGTTTCCCAGTCAAGACTAGTGTCAGAGGTAGTTTCATGTTGCAACATCGCCCACAGGGTGACAGTGCCTACCACCTACAAACTAATGGCCTCACAGAACGCTTTAATAAGGCATTTTCAGATATGCTCTCGATATACATTGATGTCAAACAGAGAGATTGGGATACAATACTACCTGTTGTGATGTTTATACACATCCCAACGAAGCAAGGCTCTACAGATTTCACACTGTTCCTTCTGCTCCACAGTCACATGGCCAAAACGACAATGGATGCACTGTTCCCGTTGCAAGTGGACTATACTAAGGATGGTTATGTGAAACATCTTTTCGCCAAGAGCAAAGAGCTGGCTCGCATACAGTCCCTAGACGCCCAGAAGATGGACCAATAGCGCTACAACGCCAAATGTTGACCTGTAAGATACAGGTTGAAGCTTGGTTTGGATTTTTAAGCCAGTGCAGAAAGCAGGACTATCAGAGAAATTACTAAAACACTATTTTGGTCGTAATATTTCCTTCATTGTTGTCTAACATCACATACGAAGTCGACTGTTATGACCCTACATCAAGAAGACAAAAGCGCAAAGACGTCGTCCACGTCTTCCATATGAAGACCTATCGATGACAGGACCTCCTCGTTCGAGAAAACTGAAGCCCCACTCGATGATCACAAAGGTATGACAGAAGGGGCTGCCTATGATGCACACTAAATGACAAAAAATGGCTCTGAGCCCTATGGGACTTAACATCTGAGGTCATCAGTCCCCTAGAATTTAGAACTATTTAAACCTAACTAACCAAAGGACATCACACACATCCATGCCTGAAGCAGGATTCAAACCTGTGACCGTGGTGGTCGCGCCATTCCAGACTGAAGCACCTAGAGCTACTCGGCCACACCGGCCGACTAGGATGTGACAACACAAGCCAAATGCAAGGATCCCCTAGCACTTCCATAGAGAGAATCACTGTCAAGATACTGTCTTAGTTCCAATAAGAACTTCTCTGGGAGAGGGAGCAATGCCACGAGCTGTGCTGCAGTAAGCATTGCAATCTGGCACCAGCTCAGATTTGATCACCAATAACTATTTATTACCCTATTTAGTGTTTACCATTTTTAAAGATTATCGAAATTTATTATTTTAGTAATGTTTGTAAATTGTGGAATATTTGACGTTTGTATAAATAGCAGCACTCTCTGTCCAGGAGACAGTTCTACTCTGCTCTATATTAGTGTCCATAATAAATGTGCTTTCAGTGCTAAGTGTTGTGTTCCATTGATGACTGTACAATCGTATTAAGACTTGATTGTGTTATGACATATCATGACTTCGACTACAGTGCCTAATGTAACTGTTGTGTATATGTGACTCAATTTTCACAGCACTAGAAGAAAAATAAAGCAACCACAATTGTTGTCTCCTAACGTGGTGTGACTCCACTAGAAAAAGTCAACAACCCTGGTTTCCACATGGTCGGCACAAACTGAATGACATTATTTGTTAGTCCCAAACGAACATTTATCAGTCAACAAGTAGAGAAATCCCCAACTATGAAACAGTCATCGGAGGTGTTGGAAAATGCAACAGCATTCAAGTCTGGGGAGCATGCTGGTTTTAGCAAACGAGTGATACCCTCACAACCTGGATTCACATTCAGAGAAGTGAGATCCAGATACCTGTCTGGCCTATATTTAACCTTTATCAATTAAGGAAAATGTCGGGATGGTTTCTATTAAACGAGACAGCCTATTTCATTCCCCATTCTAACCTTGTTCTCAACCCCCAATGGCCTCATCAAAGACCCCAACTCTTCTTTTTGTAGCATGTTGTCTGAATGGGTACAGCTGTCTGTTGAAAAGAGTTGTGAGTGGTAGTAGGTTAGCGAAGAATTAAAGGTTGGGTGTTCTTATCTCTCTATCTGCAGAGAATTGTTTACAGGTGATGAGTACATTTGTACTTTCATCAGTGTTGATTCCTTCTCACAACATCAATCTGTCAACATAGTATGGAGACTTTTGTGTCAACAGTAGGACAGTTTTGCATTTTCTCTAAATACAAACACATCAGTTAGCATAATTAACACTGAATTGCATTTGTCACATAAACAAACACTGTCATTGTAAATGAACCCCCTACACAATGCATTTTTTCACTATTTTGCCCAGTGCCATCCTGTCTTTTTGTTAATGGAACACATACAACGAGCATCTGCTCATACATGTTCACTCCACAAAGGATGCAACAGTCAGTTTGGACTGATACTGTGCATCATTTTGTTGTTCACAAGACTCAGCTTAACTGTTCTGAAGTAACACAACATTATATGGTGGCCCCTATAGCAGCCATGCCCCTATTTTATAGTTGATGAAAACATTTATTATTATTTTTTAAATATGTGATATCATGAGAGACAAGTGTGTTGTCAGAGGAACGGTTTGGTTTCGCTAGTGCAGAGACGGTGTAACAGTATCTTCACAAGCCACAGAAAATAGACTGAAAACAATGATATCATTTAATTATAGGAACAGTTATTATCATCACTGACTTTTTGTTGCATTCTTTATTCTTGTTCGAGTAGCCATGACGCTAGCAAGACGCACTTTAATCTGCTGCCCATGATAAGGTCCGGTATTATTACTGTTATGTAAACTACCTGTTGTAAATTATTGGAGAAAAATAGACAATAATGTTATTCAAGTTTGTCTCATATTTTCTGTAAGAATACTACTTATCTTCATACTTTGCATTCTGTCTTTGCTTCACTGCGGACAAGCTGCAACGCCGCCGTTAGCGGTAATATATTTATATGATCTTATTGGCAAGAGTTACAGTTTTATTTCAGACTGCAAATGCTGAGAACAATTATTTAACGCTAAATGTAAATGTGTGAATAGGGCCTCCGGTCGGGTAGACTGTACGCCGGGTGCAAGTCTTTCGATTTGACGCCACTTTGGCAACTTGCTCGTCAGTGGGGATGAAATGATGATGATCAGGACAACACAACACTCAGTCCTTAGCCGAGAAAATCTCCAAAACAGTCGGGAATCGAACCCAGGTCCTTAGGATTGACATATTGACATTCTGTCGCGCGGACCACCCAGCTACCGGGGGTGGACTATTTAATGCTGATTAATTTCTTTTCTTTTTTTTTCCAAATCGAATTCTGAAGCTATTTTCGTGTTATCGGAACAGATCGATGTTCATTTATCTACCGCCATATCAGGAAAGCTTTACGCGGCGAGTTTAAATTACCGAATAATTCAGACATATATATTTGCCATTGTAAAAAGAATCTGCGTAAAGGTAGCTTGATTGTAAATCAAAATCTATGCTATGAGAAACTATTTTAACTTCTACCATTATTTGCTGGTGTCGGACCATAAAAAATTTTCTCAGCTAAAGCTCGGAAATCTTTTCAGTAAAATTCGCCGATTCCATTGTTGTGTGTCTCTGAGTTATAAAAGTGA
This sequence comes from Schistocerca piceifrons, assembly GCF_021461385.2. Classification (NCBI taxonomy): domain Eukaryota; kingdom Metazoa; phylum Arthropoda; class Insecta; order Orthoptera; family Acrididae; genus Schistocerca; species Schistocerca piceifrons. The sequence continues at coordinate 207,930,921 of NC_060145.1, read as the reverse complement.
AGTGATATTCAAGAGTGAACTGGGTTTGTGTGAAAGTAGTCAACGAACCTAATTGAATAATTTTAAACAGATAGATTTCTTTACAGACAACATATGAAAACGGTTGTGTTTTTCAGCTTAGTTCACATTCATGCTCATGTCATATTCTAGCCGGGTAATGCAGTAACTAAATGACAATTTAGAACTGTAGACATATTTAAATATTTGTGTTGGACGCTGCTAAATTTACGCATTCAGAACATGGTTTAAAAGACAGCACACTGGCGAGCAACGCGTAGTGCGATGTAAAAATATATGTATAAAGAATATGTAACATCACCATATTGAATTAATATATGTATTAAATGTTTTCAGGTGTATCATACCACTGAAATATATTAATGGATTGTCTTACTTTATTTCATGTATACTGATTGGAGGGCAAATGATAAAACCAGTTATCTAGAAGAGAGACCACAAACAGGGATGTACAAATAAATCTTAACTTCATTCAGCATGTGCTGCAGCCTTATGAGTAGCTACCATTACATATGTGCTGCGAGTTAAAATGATAATTAAACTAGAACTGCCAATATCATAAAGTAGTGCTTATCTCATTGCCATTGTGAGTAAAGAAATTTTTTGAAATGGTTAGGCCAAAGAAACAGATTAAGGCCACTGAATTTACTGATGTTAATGTAGATACTGATGCAGTATCAGAGAGTCAAAGCGAACAAATAGAACACACTTCAGTGCAATTATTAGGACATACGTCAGGAAATAATGACAAAATTTTAACAAAATTACCAAACGAAAATGAAGTTGAGGATCGGTCTGAAATAACAGACAATCCTCAGACAAAAGTTGCCGATATTATTGAGGGTAATGTAGCAGAGCAGGGGGTGGACCTTGTTACTTTGCCAACTACAACCCCGTCTGACAGTAACTTAATAAAATTTCTGTTCCGAAGACTTAATGTTATGGAACAAGAACGTAGGGAAGCTAGGACTCTAACAGAGCAAAAGCGAAAGGAGGAAGAGATATTAAGGGAACAACAACGTGAGTTCAAAGAGCAAGAACGAGAAAGAAAATTTCTGGATTTAATAAATAAAACATTTGTTGAGAGAGACAAAGATCTAGTAAACAAATTCAGTCAAATCTTGGTTGAACGGGACAAGGCTACTGTCGAACAGTTTAACAAAGAAATTGATATTGTCAAAAGGACTATTAAACCTCTGGAAGATGTTCCAATTCGGTTTGATACTATGCAACAGGAAATTAATAACTTAGATACCGTAAGCAGTTTAAGAGCTTGGGCATTACTGTGTATTCTATACAGGGCAATATGCAAAAAGATATCGAATCCCAATTTCGTAAGGAAGAAGCTCAAGCGTTATGTTTAGAAAACCAGGATATCAAAAGGCCAGCAATGCGATGTAATGAAACAACACGAATTGAGAATCCACGCAATGTATCAAATTCACCTACGAGCTATTCAGAGACACCTAGGGAACGGAGTTACGGCAGCCAAAGTGTTGTATTGCAACAGGTTACGCCACAACATAGGCCGAATTCGGAAACTGTACATGCTATCATGAGGGTGCAGTGCAGGTTAACAGTAATAGTACAGTACAGTTAAACGCATTGATGCGCGACAAAAGCCTTAACAAGCACCGGCCATATCATGTATTCAATGAAGACAATTAATGGAATATCCACCCAGTAGATTTCTACTAGGCATTGTCTTTTTCCCTATTTGATCACCTGCTTACTTCACTATTTCATCTCTCAAAACCACCCATTTCTCTTCTGCTTTATTCCTTTCCCCTCGTCTAGTCAACTGCTGCCTAATGCTCCCTCTGAAACTCTCAGCAGCCTCTGGTTCTTTCAATTTATCCATATCCCATTCCTTAATTTCATATCTTTTTGCAGTTTCTTTAGTTTTGATCTACAGTTCATAACCAATAAATTGCAGGCAAAGTCCACATCTGCCTCTTCAAATGTCTAGCAATTTCAAATCTGGTTCCTAAATCTCTGTCTTATCATCATACAAGAGTGTTCCCAAATCTCTGTCTTATCATACAAGGGTTACCCAGAAAATAATACATCACATTTTTTTTCTTCAGCAACTCTTTATTGAACATAATGAGAATTAAACACATGAAAGAATGGTATTTTATCTGCACGCCATATTTTTAGACGTAATCTCCATCCCGTTCTATGGTCTTCCTCCAGCGCAAAGCAAGGGCATGTATGCCCAGTCGGTACCAATAATTGTCCTTGTGGCGGAGCAAGTGTTTCACTTTGTGAATCACCACCTCATTATCCTCAAAATGTCTTCCATGAATGGTGTCCTTTAATGGCACAAACAAGTGGAAGCCTGAGGGGCTTAGGTCAGGTCTGTAGGGTGGTTGGGGTAACACTGTCCAACCCTGTTTTGCAATGTATGCAGCAGTCCTCAGACTCTTGTGGGGCGGAGAATTATTGTGTTGCAGCAAAACATCTCCTGGGGGTTGCTGTGGTGCTGAAGTTACTGGAATCACATCTTGAGTTTTGTTAATGTGTTGACATATCCTTCTGAATTAATGGTACCACTTTTTGGCATCACATCAATGAGAATCACACCTTCAAAGTCACAGAAGACTGTGATCACAATGTTACCAGTTGCTTTGAATTTATTCTTCTGTGGTGAATGGGAATGGTGCCAGTCCATTAACTGTCCTTTTGTTCTGGGGTCAGAATGGTGAACCAAGTTTCATCACCTGTCACAAACCAGAAGGAGAAGGCCTCCCCTTTAGCTTCAAAACGTAGCAACAAATCAAGACAAATGGTTTTTCTGTGCGATTTGTCACCCACTGTTAGATACTGTGGGACCCATCTTGCACACACTTTTGAATATCCAAGAGTGCAGATAATTGCATCCACACTTCCTTTGCTGATTGACAGATGCAGTGCCAACTGCCAGCTCGAATGCATCTGTTCTCGCAAATGACATCAGCGCGCTGCAACATGTCACGTGTGACAGCCATGGATGGTCTCCCTGACTGCTGCAAATTGTGGAGCTCTGCTGAACCACCTTCTGATGACCTCACCCTCCATGCCTAGCGACTAACTGTACTTCTGTCGACAGCAGATGCTCCATAGACATTGCACAAGCATTTGTGAATATTCCACACAGTTTCTTTCTTTGCAGTGAGAAATTCAATGACGGCATGTTGCTTGTAAAATACATCATCTACAGACAACTTTTTGAAAGTGTTCCACAGCTATGCTATCTATCAGAAGAGACGGAAACTTAGAGCGCTCACTCAGGACACTTCAAATAATACATACATAATGTTTTGCATTCGTAGCATTGTTTTAGGCTGAGGGAAAAAAATGTGGTGTATTATTTTATGGACAACCCTTGTATAATCAATCTGAAACTTTCCATTGTCTCCAGATCTCTTCCAAGAATCAATCTTCTTTCACAGTTCTTAAACTAAGTGTTAGCAATAATTAAATTATGCTCTGTGCAAAATTCTACCAAGTGGCTTCCTCTTGCATTCCTTTCCCCCACTCTATATTCATCTATTTTTCACTGAGCGAGGTGGCACAGTGGTTAACACACCGGGCTCGCATTTGGGACGACAAGGGTTCAAACCCATGTCCAGCCATCCTGATTTATGTTTTCTGTGACTTTCATAAATGACTTCACGCAAATGCCAGAATGGTTCCTTTGAAAGGGCGCAGCTGATTTCCTTCATCATCCTTCCCTAATCTGACGGGACCGACAACCTCGCTGTTTGGTCCCCTCCCCCAAACAAACAAACAAACAAACAAAAAACAAACAAAACTTACATTCCCTTCTCTTCCTTTTTCTACTATTGAATTCCAGTCCCCCATCACAACTAAATTCTCTGTCTCCCTTAACATCTTAATTTCTTTTATCTCATCATACATTTCTTCAATTTTTTCATAATCTGCAGAGCTAGTTGTTATATATAAACTTGTGTTACTGCATTAGGTGTGGGTTTTATGTCTTATCTTGGCTATGACAATGCACTCGCTATGCTGCTCGTAGTGGGTTACCCGCATTCCCATTTTCTTATTCTTTATTAAACCCATTCCTGCATTACCCCTATTTATTTTGTATTTATAACCCCACATTCACCTGACCAGAGATCCTGTTCCGCCTGCCACCGAACTTCATTAATTCCCACTATATCGAACTTCAGCCTATCCATTTCACTTTTTAAATTTTCTAACCTACCTGCCTGCCTGATTAAGAGACCCAACATTCTACACTCTGGTCTGTAGAAAGTTAGTCTTCCTCACCCTGATCCAATGGCGGACTATTTGACCTCCAGAATGTTTCACCCTAGGGGAGATCATCATTTAGCCATACAGTACAGCCGAATGACCAAAAAAATTACGGCTGTGTTTTCACCTCACTTTCAGCTGTTCACAGTACCAGCACTGCAAAGCTGTTTTGGTTGGTGTTACAATACCAGGTCACTCAATCATCCAGACTGTGGCCGCTGCAACTGCCGAAAAGGCTGCTGCTCCTCTTCAGGAACCTTGGGGCCTCTCAACAGATACCCCTTGGTTGTGGTTGTGCCTACGGTACAGCTATCTGTATCGCTGACGCATACAACCTATCCCACCAACTGTCTGGTCCTCCTACATATACCTCAAGACAAGACAACAGAGATAAAATGAGGGAGATTTGAGCCCACACAGAGGCTCACTATTAATCGTTCTTCCCATGAACCATTAGGGGAAAGTGACAGTGGTACAGAAAGTACTCTCTGCCATGCACCATAGGGTGCTCATGGAGTATAAATGTAGATGCTAGGCACACACACAGAAACACATGGAAATTTGGGGCACTGATAACTATGATGATGATGATGATGATGATGATGATGATGATGATGAAGATAAAGCAGCCAAGTGGGCATTCATAGTATTTACAGTTGCAGCTCTCCTGTGTGCAGTCATCTTAATGTTGAGACACAGTGCCAAGTGTTGAGAGAGAAGAGTGACTAAGTTTGGAACCAGCATATGCAGCAAAACTTATTATCCAGTGACAGGATGATTAAGTGATCCAGACTGAATTATGACGCATGAATCCCATCTCTGGCAAGATGACCACCAGAGCAAAAAGCTCGTGGTATTTTATATTCTGATCTGACATATTTTAGCTGAATATGCTTTAGGAGCAAAGGAGACCAATCACTGAAAAGCAGAAGCACTGACTCATCTATAGGTACCCATGCCCCTACATGTGTTTTATGACAAGACAGGAAAAAAATCATTTGATCTACCCTCTATTTTAGGTGACAATGACGTTATAAGGTTTTGTCTTGTCAGATTAACCAAACTGTTGGACAGATTTTAGTGTGTTCTCAGTGTTGCTGGCTTACTTTTTTAAGACTTTACCAGCCAGCCACAATATCCTGAATTATTATCTCTTCTGTTAGTTAATTTGCATTTTACCAGTACAGAGCAAGAAAAATTCATGGGAATAGTTTTAATGTTAGTGTTCAAGAATGTAAATTTATGTGTGTATCCGTTTTATACTGGATGGGAGCTGAGGAATGGCCTTTTTTTTAATGAATTTTACCCCCAATTTAAGTGTTTTAAAGATTTTAACCATTTTTGTTTCATAGCGTTTTAGTAAGAGCACAATTGACGGTGCTATTCAGTGTCTTAAACCCACAAACAACAATAAATTTTCATTGTGGACCCAACGAATCCATTTCAATAGTAGCCTTATGTCTCAAAAGTAATTGATGACAAAAAACTACTATTGGGAGCTGTTTCAATAAAGTGTATCAATGAACAAGTTAATATACTTACATGCTCACATACAGCACTGTCTTTCTAGTAATTACAGTATTACACTACAAAAAGTATGAACATAAAGCCAATCACGGCAGTTCATTGGCTGCTTTTTTTCAGTAACAGCACGCTTTTCATCATCAAATGCAGTTAATAGTAGACAATTTTGGCAAGTGTAGAACTGTTGAAAAGCTAGAGATTTCAGTTCTTAAACTGAGAAGTAGATTGTATCTCCTTCAACCTCTGTGAAAATCATAAGTTTCTAAAGCTTTCTGACCAAATTGTGAGGGGTTTGGGACTCAAACCTGAACCATTTCCTTTCATTATCAATGCTTTCTACTGACTGAGCTCAAAATCACATTCACAACAAACATTTTTAAGAACACCTCTTTCCTACTTCAAAGAATCCAGTATACCAATCAAATTTAATTTGTCGATGATTTTATAACAGGATACACACTACTGCAAAATCCAAAAGTCATTGGGAAATGTGTTTCATTTTGAACTCTAGCGAATGAGATGTTAAAAATTTTGATTAGATGATTATTTTTCTGCTTGGGAGATGCCAGCGACATGTAAAGATAACTTAGTATGCACATTGAAGTCAAAGTAACTGAAAAGCATATTCAGCCAGAAGACCAACAGTTGAAATATTGTAATAGATTTCATTTAATAGAAGGAGTTTGATACTATTATCACAAACATTTCACTTGAAAGTGAGAATTATTTTTCCAGCATTATAAACATTTCATTTATTTAACAGACTGTAATAATTTTGATTCAAAAGGATGTAGGTTGCAGTACTTACTGGGAGATGAAGAAACTTGCACAGGATAGGGTAGCATGGAGAGCTGCATCAAACCAGTCTCAGGACTGAAGACCACAACAACAACAACAACAACAACAACTTTGATTTTAATTTCTGCATGTAGTCAAGGGTACCATTAGAACATTAAAAAATTACAAATCTTTAAAGAAATGCAAGGTTTTATTCAGACTATTAAAGCGTACATGGATGGAGAATGATGAAAGTACAGTGCACCACACAATACATAAACTATGATATAAATATAATTTGTGCAAAAGCATTACACTGGAAAAAGGTAAAATACATACAGTATACATTTGTACAAAATGAACACAGTGTATAAAAGTTATGAACAATTTATTCACAAAATTTATTTTAATGCAATATTTTGAATCGTACAAAAGGACAATGAACACAAAAGAGTGTTCATCTAATATAAAAAATAACCCACTTTCCACATAAAAGTAATAGATGCCTGAAGAATAGTTTCAGCGCGCGCGCACACACACACACACACACACACACACACACACACACACACACTCTCTCTTTTCATTTCTTTACACAATATGGTCAACAAAATTTCTACAAATAAGAAATATTCACAACATTCTTCACTGACAAATAGTCTCTATCTCCGGGAGTATCTTTGTTTGACCTAATATTATCAAACACTAATAATATTAGAGTAAACAGATGAGGACTGATTAGACCTAGTTATCAATAAAGATGTCATTTTTTAGAGATATGAGACATGTGGAACATTACCTGCACAGTGTATACTACTCGTATAAAGGTGGCACACCACACCACACACTGGATGAAATAATCTTACTGAAAACTTTTACTTCTGTACATTGGCAAGTTAATCTCCCATGCAGTCAGATTAATTGCTATAAAGTAGGGAAAAAGAGACAAACACTACACTGCCAGGTAATTAGACAAAATTTTTAAACAAACTGCATTCACATGTCTAATATAAACTTTGAAAATGACCTGTGTCGCATCTACAAGCACTGTAACAAATACGAGTACATCTGAAAAGTCTGTGCACAGAATCGTGATTTGGGGGAGGTGTTCCTAGTACTTGGTTCAAATTTGAGCTAGGAACATGGAGTGAAAACTTTTTTATTTAGCCTGAACCAGCAGCCATTAATATAGCCATTTGAATATGTCTTTCTTACTGTAGCTATGTTATAGTACACCAAGCAAGGTTTGAACGATGAACCAGAGATGGCATGCGGCAAATTATGCGAACTGATTAATTCGTTTTGCAAAAGATTTTACGCGCACCATTCAGATTTTACGTGCAAAAACAGTCACCCTCATTCAGATTTTGTGTGCAAAAACAGACACCTTTAAATAACTCCATACTGAAGCAAGACAGATGGTTCAGATTTGAGTCACCAGTGTATTGGATCTTGATCTAAAGTAAGTTCCAACTGTTAACAAAAATTTTCCTGCATTTGGATTTTATACACAAAAAATACATTTTTCTGGGAGGTTTTTGAAGCACATCACTTCTATACTTTAAACTTGTACGTACTGGTTGAAGCTTTGCACAAAGGTTAAGACAAATTTTTTAATCCAATAATCTTTATCCATTGTCAAGACATGGTGGTTTAAAGTCGAGCTAAATGTAGCACATAAGATTCGTTCTTACATTAACTGAATTTGCAGAACAGTTTAAAGTGAATCAAATAAATAAAAAATGCATTCTTACAATAAAACTGAAAACTCACTTTCAAAAATCTAGCTTTATTTGGATTTTATGTGCAAAAAAATTTCTTTTTTTTAGTTTTTTTACATGTGCCATTCCTGTTTTTCAAACTTGTGTGAATCTGTTCAAATTTTGAAACTTCCTGGCAGATTAAAACTGTGTGCCAGACCAAGACTCGAACTCGGGACCTTTGCCTTTCGCGGGCAAGTGCTCTACCAACAGAGCTACCCAAGCACAGCTCATGCCCCGTCCTCACAGCTTTACTTCTGCCAGTACATCTCCTACCTTCCTGTGCTTGGGTAGCTCAGTTGGTAGAGCACTTTCCCGCAAAAGGCAAAGGTCCAGAGTTCGAATCTCGGTCTGACACACAGTTTTATTCTGCCAGGAAGTTTCATATAAGCACACACTCCGCTGCAGACTGAAAATCTCATTCTGGAAACACCCCCCAGGCTGTGGATAAGCCATGTCTCCGCAATATCCTTTCTTTCAGGAGTGCTAGTTCTGCAAGGTTCGCAGGAGAGCTTTTGTAAAGTTTGGAAGGTAGGAGACGAGGTACTGGCAGAAGTAAAGTTTGGAAGGTAGGAGACGAGGTACTGGCAGAAGTAAAGTTTGGAAGGTAGGAGACGAGGTACTGGCAGAAGTAAAGCTGTGAGGACGGGGCGTGAGTCGTGCTTGGGTAGCTCAGTTGGTAGAGCACTTGCCCGCGAAAGCAAAGGTCCCAAGTTCGAGTCTCAGTCTGGCACACAGTTTTAATCTGCCAGGAAGTTTCATATCAGCGCACACTCTGCTGCAGAGTGAAAATCTCATTCTGTTCAAATTTTGTAAGAAAATGGACAAATACAAGTAATTAATTGTAATCCTGTTGTTTTGTAAAAGCTTTATCAGTTGCCACAATTTTAAGCAACGTGGTTTGAATGACAATTAAAAAACCTATACTGGATCAGTCACCGCATGAGTCATAAAAAAAAAAATCTACCTTGGTTGCCAAGCTATGGCTTCTAATCTCAAAATTATGGTAGCGTAAAAGTTGAATACCAAACTAAAAAATGCTCCTGTCCAAGCACAAAAAAGGGCGAATATGTCCTGGGCAAAGTTAGGAATGTAAGAGAAGAGAACTAGCTTTTCGACTTACCAGGCAGGTTTAAAGACATTTAAATCAAAACACTGTGACATATTCATGCTTGTTTATGAGTTAAACCTACTTCCCCAGCCAGTGAGTTCTCTTAGACCCACATCTTGTTCCATGTATGGTGAGGGGAGTAAGAATGAATAGACACAAACTTATGTGCATCTAGAGAGTGGGCTGCATCTACAAGAGAACATATATGAATGTGCGGTGCAACTGTAATAGGAAGTATTCCTAAACTTTAACAACATGTATCATATTGCACGACATGACAAATGCCATGCTGGGTGACATGATGGCACGTGTCATGTTATACGACATGATATCGTGTATCATGTTACTTTAATTGACACAGAGCATTGCATTAAATGACGTAGGTACTAACTCTAAAAAGTGGTAATACGTCAAGATGTTTTCATTTATATGTCTTTAAAGCTGCCAGATTAGTCAAAAAGTTAGTTCCATTTTTTTACATCCCTAAATCTGTGCAGGACATATTCACATTTTTTTGTGCTACGATAGGAGCACTTTCCACTCTGATACTAGAATACAATGAGGGGCACATTTTAATTGAGAGGTGTTTAAGGAACAATTATGATTCAATTCATGTAGGTTAATACCGTCTTTTGGAACTGTAATAAAAGTCTTATTAAGACTAAAAATATTTCGCTTTATTTTAAAGCATCTTCAATGGTAAGATTTGTTTTAATGATCTTCTACACAAATGGGTAAGATTTTTTATACACTGCACTTTCACTAATACGAAATTAATATGAAATATAATTAAAATTGTATGTTGTGTAGGAACATAGCCTTCTCACCATTTCATGTACTACAAAACGAAGTACACAAATGGCAAGATGCCAGTTGACCTACACAATAAAAGGGACAAATATGTTTCATGACAGTGAAAGTGCTGCACACAAAAATCTAACACTTATATGTACAAGAACATTAAGAATAAATTAAGAAACAAAAAAGCCTGACCACTGAAGCTGCTTTAAAATAATGCAAAACGGGTTTGGTCTAAAAAGGCTTTTATTATAGTTGAAAAGATGGTGTTAATCTATATAAACTGTATAATTGTGACTGCAGGAAAGAGGCCATAAAACAAAAAAGACAGTTATGATTCATTGTATCATTCATTCACAAATTGTTCCAAATTTGTTCACAATCATCCTCATCCATGTTTATTGCACATAGTGCCACCACACACAATAATACATAAAATTTAGTGGCACCCAACTGTTACTATTACCCCATCATTCACATAGAAACAAAAATCAACTTAGTGTAAAACGCAACTATGTGATTTGTAACATACTGTGGAACATCTCAGTGCATGAGAGTACGACCTATATGAAAATGTTGACTATTCACATAACAAAAAAACTACAATTTAAAGGACAATAAAATCTAAAAGTGTAAAAAGTTTTAAGAAACACATCTCAGTATTTCATGTTGCCACTTGGTTTCTCCTACACATGCTGTTCCAGAAGAGAATTAAATTCAAATAATTTCAGACCAATTGTAACATGCTGCAAGAAAACTACACACCATTCAGCATTTAATTGACTAGATGAGGCCATTGCCACAACAGAATATTATAATTAAATATAAACTAAAGAAAGATAAATTCAATAATTAAAGAATGTGTCAAGTAAGTTACAGCAACTGCTGATGAATACACCGCACAGTGAGATGATTGCAGTAAGACACCACTGCAATGAGCACCAAACTGAAACAGCAGCAGAAATAATTGTGGGACAATCATCAGAGGTCGACAAGGCTACTGGAGCCTAGAACATAAGTGGTGTTCTGCACTAATCTGGCACCCCTGAACAACATGAAAATGATATCAGTTTTTTCCCCATCACTCTCAGTTTTCTCTGCACAGCTGCCCCTCCTCCCAAGCTACTGTGGGTTATTTATTATTTACTACTGGTTGCTAAATCTATGTCGTGTAGTGTAATTTATATAAATGTGCCATCATTGTATATCTGTACTACAATATGGTGAAGTAAAAGTAGGGGGGAGAATGAAATTTGAAGCAGATGTTCTGTTGTCACTGCAGAAATCAACAGTTGAGCGAGTGTGAGAGCTAAAAGGTGATTATGTGCACTGAGTTGCATTATTTCATCAGTGCAGTGTCTAATATGTCAGAAAGAGAATGTGTGAATAGCCCGGATGCATTTTCAGTGATTACACCTTTCGGTCCAGGGCTACCGATCCTCTCTCCACCATCATCATTTGAAAATTATCTAAACTGAGGGCAAGTCAAGAAAGTAATGAATCTAACTGTTCTGAGGATGGTACTGATAGTAATCCAAAATCTCTTACTCAAACAGAAATTAACAATTTGGTGTAAGTCTTGGGACTCTTGAAAAGACACAACACAACTTCTAGGATCACGTCTCAGTGAAAATAATTCACTTGCACACAATATGTCATATTCTGTGTACATAAATTGTGATAAAGACTTTAGAGAATCTTTTGTTTTAAATGGTTTAATTGTATTCTGCAGACATCACCCGATTACTGATGAAAGTGGGGGCTCAAATGTATGGCAGTAAGCAATGGAGGTTATGTACAGATTTTTAAAAAGTTTGAAAGCAGTATTTCTACATACTGGAAATGAGTTAACTTCAATTTCGATTGTGTATTCAGTACACGGAAGAGGGCCATACATTACTATACACGTACTCCTTCAAAATCTGAAGTATGAAGAACACTAGTGGGTTGTATGCAGTGACTTTAAAGTGATTGGCATTCTTCTCAGCCAGTGAACAGGCTTCACCAAGATGCCCACTATATGTGTGAATGGGGCTGGAAAGGATATCGTAACCATTGGAGTATGAGAGAGTGACTTAAAAGGAAAAACTTGAGAATGGGATCGAAGAATATTGTTAACAAGCATCTAGTTAATCCAGATCAAATTTTATTGCCTAAGCTACACATCAAATTAGGACTGATGAAGTAGTATGTGAAAGAAAGGATATCTATTGGACCAGATACATGCAAGTTGATGTCTGATGAACACGTTGACGGTATAATGTTGGAAATAGAATAGCAACTTTGTAGAAGTTTAAAAAATTTTGTGGATCATTTCCTTGGCCAGAATAAGCAGCTTGATTAAAAGGAAATGATGGAAGATATGCTAGTCATTTAAACAGGTAGGACACAAGGTCTCCCGAAAATAATTTTTGAATGTCACAACTAGAAATTTCAGGCCAAATTGGCCGACACATCATAGGAACATGGTAAATGGTTCCATTGGGAACTTAAAACTCTGGAATGTTGTTACCAAGGTTGTTGCAGAATAAACATGTCTGACTACCGATGGTGTATCACACATGAAGAAGAAGCGACATCCACAAGGAAGGTCATCAAGGATTAACAGAAGCAAAACCTCCATCCAGTGAGAGTCCAAATCATCATATTTGCTTCTTAAAGGACACACGTCTCTCACGTTACTTTATTACCATTTTTGTGTTCCATTTTGCCTACAGCTTCCTGTAATTGATTCCTGATTTACACTGGGCACAGATTTTGATGATGATGATGGTGGTGCCAAAACCCAATGTGCTGCAGAAAAACAAGCTTCAGCTTGTGATCAGTGCCATCTATTTAGTCAGATGCTCATATTTTCATGCAAGCCTCAGACTAAAAGTCAAAATCTGTCAGCCTTTGCCATGTGTTGGATATGTGAGGGACAGAGCACTAACAATAAGAACACAATGAATGCATTTTTATGATATGTAAGTGACAGAAGAGATAGCTAACAGTGCAAGTAAGAGAGATAGTTTTGCTTCCCCTTAACAAAAACTAGTGTGTACAAGCAAGAGGAAGCAAAAGTAGAATAAATTCAACTGAACAATACCAATATGACAGATCAAACACTCAAATAAACAGTGTGCAAATAAAATTCAAGCCCCAAGGAGAACAGTCAATGCTCCCACAGTAATAAATGGGGAATACTTCACCCTCGTCTTTCCCGATTCTACTATGATGCCACAGAAACAGGATGACTCACTAAATTTTAAGTGTTCATCGCCGTATTTCCTGGTCAAAGGTCAAGTGATACATCTCAGAATAGAATTCTAGAGGAGACAGAAAATTTAAACACAGTCATATATTCTAAACACTTACATTAAATACTGTACTCTGCAGAAGATAGAAAGAACTCTTTATTAAGCTTTCATCACAACAAAATGTTGTAAAATCAGTAGAGTACTTCAGTCTGCTTTCAATTTCTATGTTACTCAAAATAAAGATATAACAGTTCTTCTCCATTTGAATCACAAAGCACATTTTTTTGTTATGACTACTTTTGGTTCTCTTAAAAAATCATCTTCAGATCTTTTACCTCACTTACCCGCACAACAAAATTCAATCTAATTAAAGAACCATATTGAGTTAGAAATTGTTTGGTTGAAACCAATTCACCAAAATTCACTCTCTATCTCTCTCTGCACATGTGTGTGTGTGTACGTGGTGTAAGAGGGTGGGTGGGGGGGGGGGGGGGGGGGGGTGTGGCAGCTTGTACATATGATACAAAATGAATATAAGTTTGATAAGAGAGCCTGTATTTTGAATGGACTGTTTAGCATTATGAGAAATATTTTAAGGATAGCTTTTGCTCTTCATGAGATGAGTGTTGAAAAATGAAAGTGCACATTAGCTTCAACACAAATATTCTATAATGACCATAAAAATATATCTTACTGCATTAGATTGTAAAACTGCATCACATATTTCCTACTATTTTTGACCTAATAATTAAACTTTAATACACAAACGTCAAGTCACACAACCACAGGAAGAGGGGAAAGCAATAATGACAAGTAAATATAACACACGCTGTCCTGGGTATTTGTGTACATCATAGGTTTTTGAAAAATCTTGCATCAAAAGACACCATACACTCAACGCAATAGAAAAAACACACCTTCCCTAAATGTGGGCACCTGAAGATGACAAAATGCATCTTGCCTTCTGACACAATAACTATTACAATATGTCCTTCAACACTGCAATTATTAGTCATCCAATACAAGAAATCTTCAAACAGGCTTCTTTTGAGTACACTCTATCATGACAAAGAAGGGTTTGGGAGAAGGTACTCCAATCAAGCCAGTGTGACAATTAACATATATACCTATACAAACCTAAAAATGAGGGTTGAGCTTCATGCACACTAACTACAATTCTCTTAATAAAAGGGAACAAGAAAGTAACTAACCACTCTCAGGAAGAAAAGCAAAATAAGACCAGTAATCACTGCACTGTTCCAAGCATTGCAAGTACTAGTACAGTAAACTCTACAATCAAAACTAAGAGAGCACAAAGTATTTTAAAGACTTGGCAACAATCTCTCTAAGTGTTCATAAAAACTAAGTTTCTGGATGATAATTCCAACATTTGTAATAAAATAGGTATAAACATGAACAAAAAGTAAGAATTTATAACATAATAATAAACATATACAGAAATAATAATAATAATAATAATAATAATAATAAAACAACAACAACAACAAACAAACAACTTGCTTAGACTGTCATCATAGCCTTATAACTGTTATAGCCTTATAACAGGTTTGAAAAGAAAATCCTGTTGGAAAACTTACTGACATCTGCTAAATAAATCTCTCTTTGGTGCTATCAGTTTCAATCTGTAACATCACCAGGTAACAAAACATCATCACTTAACTACATGTACACATAACATGATTTTGAAGACTACCATTCTGTTTAAAGTGTGAAATGTGTATGGTCAGATCTGCTTCTAAATTCCTATCACATGATGTGAGAAAATCTAATACTGAGAACAGTTGCACTTATAATTAGATTTGAGCATAATACATTCCACATAACGGCACAGGTGACATGTAGATCTTGCTCTTAGACAGTAATATATGCAAATAATATCTGACAACAACAAAGAAATGTATCAGTAGGTGATGCCTTCTAAAATCAAGCTTTTTAGTTACATGTAGTTTTGTTCATATCTGACATTTCGAAGATTCAAACTTAGACACAGATTCAAACTTAGACACCAATTAGACTTTACAGATTGTAAACTCGAAACAGAATGCTTATCAAAATCACCACGGATTGTACACAAATATGTTACAGTTATGTTTTGTGTCCTGATGATGATATTTTAGACTGGAACTGGGATAGCACAATAAAGGGTGTCACATGGTGTGTGTGTGTGTGTGTGTGTGTGTGTGTGTGTGTGTGTGTGTGTGTGTGTGTGTGTTTCCAACAAGACTCTCATATACAATGTTAGCGATGGATCATCATATATAAAAATATTTCGTGTCTTGAAAGGCCTGAAAAAGCTAAGCCATAACTTACATACAATAAAAATACATTTATCCATTGTTTATAGTTTGTACTTATTTTATAGTTTGAAAAATATTCTTAAATCTTTAAGATTGCAACACATAAGAATATTGTTGACAATACTGCAAAGACTTTTATCACAGAATGGTACTTTAAGAAGGCACATTCAATACAAAATTTTAAAAGAAATAGTAGCCCAAATTATGCAGCTGGGGAAATACATTTCTTTACATTGCATATTTCTGTTCAGTACTTAAAATACTACAATCTTTTATGTAAAACAGATTTATACAGACAAGTATTAAGACAAGGCACTGACATTTCAGCAAAGACTGTAGGTACAACTCAATACAACATGAAGCGCACACAAAAATTTGAAGTTACATTACAATACATGCTTCACACATTTTCAAACATCTTTGATGTCTGAGGCAGTTAATACTGTAAATAGATTCAATGCTATGTAGAAGAATATACATATGTAAAAAAGAATATATAAATAAAGAAGAGATTCATAAAAAAGTAAGCAGTTTCATTTAAGTGCTATTGTGTATATACGCATTACAAACATTGTAAATAACACGCATCAACTGTTAAGTGCACATATTCAATGTTTTCCTCATAAATTACATAACATTTGTTAGCTTGTATACAAATAACAGTATCAAAAATATATAAGAGTAAAAATATAGCAACACTGATTACACAATCTAGAACAAGAAACATTAGGCAGCTATTAAAATTGAGTCTGCAAAATTGGAAAAAATGGACAACTAATCTGAATTATAGATTCAGCACACAAAATTAAACATGTTACTATTGTTGTGTGTGTGTGCTGACTATTATATTCTTTGGTGGGTAGTTTCACTGACGACTATCTGTGCTGGACATGTAAAAAATTTTAAATCTGTATTCTAAACAATGGGTATATCTTATACACCTTTAACTGTGAATACCAACTTCTATAGGCAGTGGTTTTGATCGCCTAGTTCTCTGATGCATCTTAGACTCACCCAAAGTACCCATCCCCATGATTTTATCACCACAGGGTCTCTTCACCATACTTGCATCCAGCTTTTCTTCTTCTTTTCTTCCTAACTTGAGTTCTTTCACACAAATTCCAATGGGCACTATTTTCACAACCAACATGAGTTAATCATAATCACCAACAATTAGAAATTATGTCCAATATATTTTTAATCAAAATGTCTGCCAATTGGCCAGAACATCACCTAAAAAGCTAGGCATAATGAGAGAAACCAGGGTGGACAGTCGTCTTGTGCACTGTCTGAAAGGAAAAAACTTTACGCTTCTGACTTACTGTTTGCATCAGCTGATGTTTCTGTCTCAGTCGCAGCTATAAAGCACTATGTGCTGTACGCAGACTCTGGAAAATATTCAGGGAATCCTACATTCCAGATTATGGCAGCAAGCATCAGTGCAACATATAGGATTATGCAAGTCCAACGCAACACTTTCTCCCAGTATTTCACCTGTAGATTGCGCAGAACATTGATTCCGACAAGCAATCCAGCGACAGCACCAGCAAGGTGGGCAGCATACCCAATCTGGTGAAAAAGAAAATGAGAATATTAAAATTGGTACATCCCTTCACATTAAATACAGAAAGAAAAAAATATTTTATTGTATTTGCGAGATTTCCTTACTAAAAAACAACTCAAATACATTATATCACGTATAGTGCGTGAAAGATTCTGAATATACTTTTATTTTTCACCATCTTTCGCATGCCCACAGACATACATTCAAATTAAGAACCTGGGTATTGATTAACCATATGAAGGAAAACTTGGTTAAAGACACACAGGGTAGGCAATGGAACTGACACTTAAGCAGAGAATGAATAAAAATGAGAGTGCATTCTGAGGGAGAAAATGACAAATGGATGGAAGTGGGATGTTAATACAGAAAATTTTTGTAAATATCTTATCTCCTCCACCCCCCCCCCCCCCCCCCCCTCCCTGCTGTGCCTGTGAGACTGGCAGATCAACACACAAACAGTTTTAAAATTGGGAAACCTAGCAGTGACAGAGTACTAACACACATGAAAAACTAAGAGCACTATATTTGTAGAAAGCAATTAAAACTGAATAAGCGAAGCACAAAGTTTTAAAGATAATGGCCATTAGGTATTATGGAGAGTCAAACCTTCATATTTTAAAGTCTTTTGAAGTTGATGAGGGTAAAGTGGTCAGCCTATTTTCAAAATATAATACATGGATAGCACCAAACAATAAATAAAAGGTGTACAACTTTGCTTCCGCCATTTGCCAATAGGTGGCGACAACGGTTAGTAGCAGTCGAAAGAAACTGATCGCAGACATCAGGCAGTTAGCTTGGACTACGGTCAACGTAACCTCATTCAAACATTAGTCAATTTGTGTCTGCATCATAAAGTTGTTCTTGATTGAAAATGTCAGTTTACGAGCCTAATTCTCATTTCAATATGAAGAAAACAAAGGACGAGTCTCATCAAATACTCTCAAGTACATATGATAAGGACACTATTAGTGAAAGAATGTGTTGTTTCAATGCTTCAAGACAGTGATTTTAACATTGTACACTGGCATAGTGGTGGAACAGAGAACGTTTTTGAAGATGCAGAATTGGAGACATTGCTGAGTGAAGACTCGCGTCAAACACAAGAAGAATTAGCACGATTAGTGGGAGTGACACAGCAAACCTTTTCAAAATGTCTCAAGGCTATGGGCTATGGGCATGTTAAAGAAACAAGGAACTTGGGTCCTGTGTGAGCTGAAACCAAGAGACATTGAATGACATTTGTGTTGCTTCAGAGGCAAAAACAGAAGGGATTTCTGCATAGCATTGTGACCGGGTACGAAAAATAAGTTCATTACGATAACCCTAAACGCAAAAAATCATGGGGATATCCCGGCCATGCTTTCACATCGACGGCCTGAATCTTCACAGCTCCAAGATCAAGCTCTGCATTTGGTGGGACCAGCTTGGCGTCGTATACTATGACGTGTTAAAACCAAGAGAAACAATCACACGTGCTCGTTATCGAACACAATTAATGCATTTGAGCAGACCATTAAAAGACAAATAACCGCAATACAGCGAGAGGTACGATAAAGTGATTCTGCAGCAAGACAATGCTCGACCCCACATTGCAAAAGAGGTCAAAACGTACTTGGAAACATTAAAATGGGAAGTTCTACCCCACCCGCCGTATTCTCCAGACATTGCTCCCTCTGACTATGACCTGTTTAGATCAATGGTGCATGGCCTGGGTGACCAACACTCCTGATCTCATGAAGAAGTCACAAGTTCAATCGGTTCGTGGATCGCTTCAAAAGATGAACAATTTTTTCGACGCGGGATTCATACACTGCCCAAAAGATGGGAAAAAGTAGTGGCCAGTGATGAAAAATATTTTTAATGATACACGTGCAACCAATTTGTTTCGTTAAAGCCTCAAATGTTGGGGGAAAAATGGCGGAAGCAAAGTTGTATATCTTGTATGACACTAATGTGAACTGACCCACACATCCACACACACTTCTACCAGACTAGGGTCAAAATTACTACGTATTTAAAATATTTTATCTCTGATAATTAACACAAAAAGGTGAAAGATGCACTGTGTAATAAAGTACAATTCTGAATGAAAAATTCTACTTAAGCAAGAACAAAGTTTAAACAACTCACAGAATGGATCAGAGATGGGAACAAAGTTCAAATTGGAGATGAGTGGTGAAGGAAATTAGTTATGGACTTGTTCAGGGAATGATTCAGCTCAAAGTGATTTATGAAAGACCAGAGGAAACCTAAATCAGGATGGCTGGTTGGTATTTCATTCAATCAATCATGTTCTGCAGAACCCAACATGATGGAGAACCTTGATGGATGGAGAAAGAGCCATTGACAACATCCATTAAAAGATAGAAATTACCATCAATATTATGAAAAGGAAAGATGCTACTCACCATATAGTGGAGACGCTGAGTCACAGCTAGGCACAACAAAAGGTCTGTCACAAATTAGCTTTCAGCCAGTAAGACGTTCGTTAGAATTATACAGCAAACACACAAATACACACTCAAGCAAACGCAACTCACACACACGGCTGCAATTTTAGGCAACTGTGGCCACACTGCGAGCAGCAGCACTGGTGCATGGTGGGAATGGCAACTGGGAGGGGGTAAGGAGAGGAGGAGGCTGGGGTGGGGTGGAGGAGGGATAGTAGGGTAGGCATGGTGGACAGTGACGTGATGTTGGGGAGGGCAGAGGGTCGAGGTGGAAAGAGGGTAGAGCAGTTGTGTGCAGTCATCTAACCTCCCAACTGCACACAGCTGCCCTACCCTCTTTCCACCTCGTCCCTCTGTGCTCCCCAACATCATGTCACTGTCCGTCATGCCTATCCTATTATCCCTCCCCCTTCCCATCCCAGCCTCCTCCTTACCCCCACCCATTCACCACTCCCATCATGCAACGGTGCTGCTGCTCACAGTGTGGCCTCTGTTGACTGAGACAGTACTCATATGTGTGTGAGTTGCATTTGCGTGAGTGTTTATGTATGTGTTTGCCTTCCAATTCTGATGAAGGCCTTACTGGCTGAAAGCTAATTTGTGACAGTCTCTTTGTTGTGCCTATCTGCGACTCAGCATCTCCACTATATGGTGAGTAGCAACTTTCCTTTTCACAATATTGTTACATTCCATCCTGGATTTTCCATTGTTAGAAATTACTATCAGTTATATACACTGCACTAAGAATAAACTATCATTAAACTGCTTTATTTGTGCTTAAAGCAAATGAATTGGAAAAATAAATGTAGCCTAAAAGCTAATGAAATTTTGTGTGCTATTATGCATGCCTCTCATCTACCAGCTGTTACGGTTTGATTAAAATTACTTGACATTTCATGCCCACAAACTTATGTTCCCCCAGTCAGAGATTGCAGCATCACACATGAACTGTTCGCTGTTGTCAATGTGGCTCAATTAAGTGCCAGTTGACTGGACGTTTCTTGTTTGACAATGTCAGCAGCCTATCTCGCTGTCAGTGGTCACAATGAGCAAAAACGCATTCTGTCCATGTTGCTAGCCCATGTTAACATACTTCAGAATGACACATTGATAGATGTTCTCTGGCACACCTTTCATTCTCTGAGAAACTTTGTTGGCTTTCGTGATTTTTAGGTTCACTATGACAGTGCCAAAAACACTTCACATACATGACTACAGTATTTTATGGACCTTAATTTTTAAACAATTTTTTAAAATGACTTTTTACTATTTTTATTATTAGACTGCAAAGCTAGACTACAAAAATCCTTAGTTTACAAAACCAAACTGACCTTCATATTCCCTGAAAATTTTCATTCGAACTTTCTTCTTCCTCCTATTCATCATCGTTGTCCTCTTTGTATATATATAAGATGGTCTTCACTGCCATAGAGACCATTACTTATGCCACTTTTCTTGAAAGATTCAACAAAGTCTTCTCTCACTCTACAGCATGACTGTTTTATCCACTGACATATTTGTTTGTGTGTAGGTCATTTTAAAGCTCTCTTCAGTGTGAATTAATGTTGAGTTTCACTCATCAGCCATTTGTTACATTCCTCTCTTGTATATACTCAAATGGTGTATTTATTGATACACCAGAATGTTGCAATTGTGGAGTAAGTCCTCCCAGCAGGCTCTGTATTTCACTGTCTCAATTTCTCTTTCACAGAATTTTTCAAGTGACTACTAAACTGATCTATCAAAGGAAGAGAACTCTCCTTCAATAAATCACCTTTCCTTATCTCCCACACTCTGTTAATCAATGCTTTCATACCAGCTTTGTCCATCCGACCCTTGTCATGTACATGAACAACACCTGGCAGAATTACAGAAGTTTTGGCACTGTTTTGGGCTTGAAAATGATCACTGGATTAAGTTTAGTACCACCAGCACAACAGGAAAGAACAGCAGCAGTGGTTTTTTTTTTTTCTTTTTCTCCCATGTCCACTTGTTTTTATAGTTACTGTTTTAGCACCTTTCATGGCAACAGTTCCGTTATTCGCCACACCAAATGTCAGAGGAGTTTCATCCATAATTGCTATTTGGCTTAGTTCCACGCTGGTTTTCTTTCATTGCTGAATAGTAAAGTGATGGAAAGGTGATATTTTTTCTTCGTACTTTTGTGGCATTTTCTAAGATATTTTGGTTTTGGTTTGCACGCTAAGTCCATGATGCTTGATAAATTGTAGCACCAACCAACTCCACCCTCCACTATAGCACTGGCTTAATGATCGTGTTTTTGAATCATTTTTGTATTAACTCCGATGCCATTTTGACAGTGTCCTTGAATCCATTTCAATACCTCATCACCTAGTTTTGGCCATTTTACATTCAATTCTCTATTTGAACATTTAGTCTTCTATTACTTTCAATTTATAGCCCGTATCATATTAATACCCTTCATTTTTTTTTCGATTATGAAACTAGCTCTTAATAAAAATATTGTATTGTTACCGATAATACAAATCACTTTCAATTCAAGTTCACTGGCACCGTAGACTGCAGCAACACATCATAGGCTAGACAGCGTTCCATGTCTGAAGGTGGGGCAGGAGGGAGACAGTGTTAGCAAGCTTGTGAATCACCGCAGCTCATGTTCATCACATCTGTGCACTGCTGCTACCAGTTGAATCCAAAATTACTATATAGAGATAGGTTTCCCGCAGCATCGAATATATGGACATTTTTAAGACTGGCAGGAATTTTCAATCAAACACTGGACATTTTTATATTAATTTCTAGTATAACAACAAAAACAATCAATTACTGATGAAATTATTTAATTGCATAGATAAAAAAATCTACTCAGCAAGTGGCAGCAGAACACATAAACAACTGTTGTGATTGGCAAGTTTTTGGAGCCAGTGGCTCCTTCTTCAGGCAGAAGGGCTGGAGGGGAAGTGGGTCAGGGGACACTTACCATATGGAATGAGAAGGAAAGACTTTCCTTCTCATCCCATATGGTAAGTCTCCCCTGACCCGCGGTTCTGGGTGACTTTCCCAAAATCTCCACTTTTCCTAGACCTCTCCAGTTCTTTTCCTTCACCCTTCTTCCTTGCCCTTCATCCCTTCTGCCTGAAGGAGTCATTGGCCAAGAAAGCTTGCCAATCACAACAGTCTTATGTGTGTATTCTGCTGCTGCTTAGTAAATAGATTTTTTATCTATCCAATTAAATAATTTTATATATAAAAACAAAGATGAGGTGGCTTACCGAACGAAAGCGCTGGCAGGTCGATAGACACACAAACAAACACAAACATACACACAAAATTCTAGCTTTCGCAACCAACAGTTGCCTCATCAGGAAAGAGGGAAGGAGAGGGAAAGATGAAAGGATGTGGGTTTTAAGGGAGAGGGTAAGGAGTCATTCCAATCCCGGGAGCGGAAAGACTTACCTTAGGGGGAAAAAAGGACAGGTATACACTCGCACACACACACATATCCATCCACACATACAGACACAAGCAGACATATTATATATGTCTGCTTGTGTCTGTATGTGTGGATGGACGAAAGGATGTGGGTTTTAAGGGAGAGGGTAAGTAGTCATTCCAATCCCGGGAGCGGAAAGACTTACCTTAGGGGGAAAAAAGGACAGGTATACACTGGCACACACACACTGGCGTTCTACGGATCGGAGTGTGGAATGTCAGATCCCTTAATCGGGCACATAAGTTAGAAAATTTAAAAAGGGAAATGGATATGTTAAAGTTAGATATAGTGGGAATTAGTGAAGTTCGGTGGCAAGAGGAACAAGACTTCTGGTCAGGTGACTACTGGATTATAAACACAAAATCAAATAGGTGTAATGCAGGAGTAGGTTTAATAATGAATAGGAAAATATGAATGCGGGTAAGTTACTACAAACAGCGTAGTGAATGCATTATTGTGGCCAAGATAGACACGAAGCCCACGCCTACTGCAGTAGTACAAGTTTATATGCCAACTAGCTCTGCAGATGACGAAGAAATTGAAGAAATGTAAGATGAAATAAAAGAAATTATTCAGATAGTGAAGGGTGACGAAAATTTAATAGTCATGGGTGACTGGAATTCGGTAGTAGGAAAAGGGAGAGAAGGGAACGTAGTAGGTGAATATGGATTGGGGCTAAGAAATGAAAGAGGAAGCCGCCTGGTAGAGTTTTGCACAGAGCACAACTTAATCATAGCTAACACTTGGTTCAAGAATCATAAAAGAAGGCTGTATACATGGAAGGAGCCTGGAGATACTGACAGGTTTCAGATACATTATATAATGGTAAGACAGAGATTTCGGAACCAGGTTTTAAATTGTAAGACATTTCCAGGGGCAGATGTGGACTCTGACCACAATCTATTGGTTATGACCTGTAGATTAAAACTGAAGAAACTGCAAAAAAGGTGGGAATTTAAGGAGATGGGACCTGGATAAACTGAAAGAACCAGAGGTTGTACAGAGTTTCTGGGAGAGCATAAGGGAACAATTGACAGGAATGGGGGAAAGAAATACAGTAGAAGAAGAATGGGTAGCTTTGAGGGATGAAGTAGTGAAGGCAGCAGGGGATCAAGTAGGTAAAAAGACGAGGGCTAATAGAAATCCTTGGGTAACAGAAGAGATACTGAATTTAATTGATGAAAGGAGAAAATATAAAAATGCAGTAAATGAAGCAGGCAAAAAGGAATACAGACGTCTCAAAAATGAGATTGACAAGAAGTGCAAAATGGCTAAGCACGGATGGCTAGAGGACAAATGTAAGGATGTAGAGGCTTATCTCACTAGGGGTAAGATAGTTACTGCCTACAGGAAAATTAAAGAGACCTTTGCAGATAAGAGAACCACTTGCATGAACATCAAGAGCTCAGACGGAAACCCAGTTCTAATCAAAGAAGGGAAAGCAGAAAGGTGGAAGGAGTATATAGAGGGTCTACAGAAGGGCGATGTACTTGAGGACAATATTATGGAAATGGAAGAGGATGTAGATGAAGATGAAATGGGAGATACGATACTGCATGAAGAGTTTGACAGAGGACTGAAAGACCTGAGTCGAAACAAGGCCCCCGGAGGCGACAACATTCCATTAGAACTACTGACGGCCTTGGGAGAGCCAGTCCTGACAAAACTCTACCATCTGGTGAGCAAGTTGTATGAAACAGGCGAAATACCCTCAGACTTCAAGAAGAATATAATAATTCCAATCACAAAGAAAGCAGGTGTTGACAGATGTGAAAATAACCGAACTATCAGTTTAATAAGTCACAGCTGCAAAATACTAATGCGAATTCTTTACAGATGAATGGAAAAATTAGTAGAAGCCGACCTCAGGGAAGATCAGTTTGGATTCCGTAGAAATGTTGGAACACGTGAGGCAATACGGACCCTGTGACTTATCTTAGAAGCTAGATTAAGGAAGGGCAAACCTAAGTTTCTAGCATTTGTAGACTTGGAGAAAGCTTTTGACAATGTTGACTGGAATAATCTCTTTCAAATTCTGAAGGTGGCAGGGGTAAAATACAGGGAGCGAAAGGCTATTTACAATTTGTACAGAAACCAGATGGCAGTTATAAGAGTCGAAGGACATGAAATGGAAGCAGTGGTTGGGAAGGGAGTGAGACATGGTTGTAGTCTCTCCCCGATGCTATTCAATCTGTATATTGAGCAAGCAGTGAAGGAAACAAAAGCAAAATTCGGAGTAGGTATTAAAATCAATGGAGAAGAAATAAAAACTTTGAGGTTCGCCTATGACATTGTAATTCTGTCAGAGATGGCAAAGGACTTGGAAGAGCAGTTGAACAGAATGGACAGTGTCTTGAAAGGAGGATATAAGATGAACATCAACAAAAGCAAAACGAGGATAATGGAATGTAGTCGAATTAAGTCGGGTGATGCTGAGGGAATTAGATTAGGAAATGAGACCCTTAAATTAGTAAAGGAGTTTTGCTATTTGGGGAGCAAAATAACTGATGATGGTCGACGTAGAGAGGATATAAAATGTAGACTGGCAATGGCAAGGAAAGCGTTTCTGAAGAAGAGAAATTTGTTAACATCGAGTATAGATTTACGTGTCAGGACGTCATTTCTGAAAGTATTTGTATGAAGTGAAACATGGACGATAAATAATTTGGACGAGAAGAGAATAGAAGCTTTTTAAATGTGGTGCTACAGAAGAATGCTGAAGATTAGATGGGTAGATCACATAACTAATGAGGGAGTATTGAATAGGATTGGGGAGAAGAGAAGTTTGTGGCACAACTTGACTAGAAGAAGGGATCGGTTGGTAGGACATGTTCTGAGGCATCAAGGGATCACCAATTTAGTATTGGAGGGCAGTGTGGAGGGTAAAAATCGTAGAGGGAGCTCAAGAGATGAATACACTAAGCAAATTCAGAAGGATGTAGGTTGCGGTAGGTACTGGGAGATGATGAAGCTTGCACAGGATAGAGTAGCATGGAGAGCTGCATCAAACCAGTCTCAGGACTGAAGACCACCACCACAACAACAACAACAACAACAGTTTAATTCTTATATTCATTTCATTGGATCCTTGCCAGCATCTTCTCGAAACAGCTGGATGCGTGATGTTCAACTAACTCAGCAATGCTTTTGCATCAACTGGCATCTTAACAATGTAGGCAGTAATAAGACTGTAGGAGGTCAAACAAAGTAATGACAATCAATTTTCAGATCTCTTACTTTTTAGAGAAGCCAAGTACATCATCATAATCTACAGACTTTTCTCACACTTTTCAACCCAGTCTCATTTCTTTGCACACATTTTCCCCATCATTCTGCAAGTTTAAAAACAGCCTTCTGATAGAACATTCTGCTGTATGAATACATGGATGCACTTCTTTGTGAATATCCTCCACAGTTTTGTATTGTTGGCCTCACAACTGCCCTGTTACGAAATCAAAAAGATGGTAGTCAGAGGGTGTCAAATCATGACTGTAGGGACAATGCGGAAAAGTTTCCCCACCTAAATGTTCCGATCTCCCTCATTGTGACACAGGCAGTGTGAGGACAGGATGTACATTATCCTGTTGCAGAACGATCTTTTTCAGGGTGCTTATTGCACAATGCATGACAGAGCTTTCCACTGTGGCGATTTCATCTACTGCAACACATCTGTCTTCTCTAATGAGCTTTCCTTGTTGAATTCCTTGAAGGCAGTTCGCAAACAACTGCTACGAGACTCATCTTGGATACTCGTTTTCCCAACTTGGGAATGCTTCACCCATCTAACACCGCTAGCACCCATGCAGGCATCTCTATAGACACACTGAAATCTGAGTAAGTTCCATCAGCAGATTTTCCCTCTTTAACAAGGAATTCAACGATAGTGCACTGTTGAAACAAAACATCGATGACTGCTATTTTGGAAGTACTGCGTGTGATCACACAATTTTTATACATCCCCGAACATAAACCATGTTAAAAGTTACTGAATTTGTTGTATAATTTATATACAGTATAACGTACAATACTTCAGTAGCACAATGCAAAGATGCACGCTGTTACCCACACCCATCCACAGGGAGGGTCAGACATCACGAGCTATGCTTAACCTAAATGGCAAGGAAGTGAAGGATGACAGCTAATGTTGAATAAATTAATATTGTAACTGATTTAGTTTCTCAAAATAATTGTTTGACATATTTGAGATAAAATGGAAGTACAACTGAGCATAAAAGGTAAAGGGGGAAATTAAAAATTAGAAAAATAGATCAAATAAAATGAGAGATTTTTGATATTAGAACATTGTAATTTAGATGAACAAAGCATACCTAGTTCTGGTAAACATAAATTAAAAGCAAATTTCTGAGAGTACTGTGAGAGTAATTTTGAATAACACATTGCTTTTCCTGCCTGTACATATAAGGAAATGTCATCATTATTTTCTACTTTGCATTGCTTTTATTTCTCAGAGTGAAAACTCCCCTTCAAGTTTTACGGTTAATCAGAGTTGGATAGTTACAAGTTTGATGGATCATTCGCATAATAAATCATAATGATGTGGAGTGAGTCATTTTACATTCACGTCACAAATTAATTTGAAAATGTGGTCTCACACTGAATATTCGTAAGCATTTTATTTTATTTTATAGATGTGAGTTAGCAATTAGTACCCACCCCTTTTTACACATTACAACAACAGACATTCTTCTACAGAATTGAAGTAGTTGTCAAGAAGTAACTTTTTCAGTTTGTTTTCAAATTTTACTTTGCTTTCTTCCAGACATTTTGTATCACCGATTGCATGATCATATATTTAGGACACAGCCATTGTGCCCCTCTTTCATGCTGAACACAACCCTAATGTGTACTAATCAATGTCATTTTCCCTTCAGGTATTGTAATTATGTACATAACTGTTCTTTTTTAACAGTAGCAGATTATTTACAATGAACTTCATGGGGGAGAAAGAATATACTGTGATTCTGTAATCAAAACGCCTAACTCTTTAAACAGATTTCAGACAGTGGGTGAGCACCACAGTTATTCTTACAGCACATTTTTGAGAAATGATCTGCGACTCAGCATCTCCACTATACGGTGAGTGGCAACTTTCCTTTTCATAATATTGTTACATTCCATCCTGGATTTTCCATTGTTTGATTTGAACTGAACATATTGTGTCGTCTTAAACCAGAATGTGAACATTCACAGAAAAACAGTCAATGATACATTTCAGACATTGTTTACTATTTCTTCTGTTGCTGCACATATGCTTGGACTGATTACAATACTAGCTTTATCCACAAATGGTTCAAATGGCTCTGAGCACTATATGGGACTTAACTTCTGAGGTCATCAGTCCCCAAGGACATCACACACATCCATGCCCAAGGCAGGATTCGAACCTGCAACCGTAGCAGTCGCGTGGTTCCAGACTGAAGCGCCTAGAACCGCTCGGCCACTCAGGCCAGCCTTTATCCACAAAAACAACCAATTTTGCTTGTTGCATATTAGAAAGAAGATAGTTTACATATATGAGGAACAATGTAGGAACTGAGATTGAGCTTTGGGGAACCATGTATGTGATTTTTCCACAGTCAGAAGAAACTCCCATGATTACATTAGTTGAATTACTAGGTTCAACTTTCTGCATTTTTTTGGTTAGATATGACATTGTCCATTTTGTCTATACCATCAATTCCATAAAAACCTCAGTTTATCCAAGAAGAATGTTGTGTTCACACAGTCATATGCTTTAGAGACATCACAGAAAATACCAACCAAAGCGGTTTTGTTTTTTGGTGCTTGTAAAATTTAGTGAGTGATGATGTAAATGTCATTCTCAGTACAGCATCTCTTCTGAAACCCAAATTGTGATTTACTGAGGATATTATTGTTCCTAGGCAGGATACAACTTTAGAATACATCACCTCAAAAATTTTGAAAAATTATGTCCGTAGTGAAATGGGTCAGTGTTTATCATCACCTTTCCCACCATCTTTGTTATAGAGGGGTTTACCAATGGAATATTTGAATCTCATTGGAAAAATGCATTTATTTATGATGCATTATATATTTAAGATAAGACTTATGATTCAGTAACAAAGCTTTAGCACTCTGTTGAAAACACCATACACCATCAAATCCAAAAGAGCATTTATTTTTGAGAGAATATGTAATTTTCTTAATTTCAGATGGAGAAATTCGTGATACATTCATATGGCTGCATTTACAAGAGTTGCTTTTTCAATGTACTTCTGTGATTTTTCGCTTTAAGTGTTTGTCCCTATGCTTTCTACTATTTGCCGCCTGTGACTGATCATTTATGGCCCTTCCACTCAATTCAATACTGATGTTACCCTGTTCTCTGGCTGGTTGTCCTGCCTCTTGTTTCACTGCATTCCGTACAGCAATAAATCTGTTGTTGAAATTACTGATTTCTGATGATGTGCATGTTCCTTGATTTTTTACTAACTTTTCTTAGTAATTTTGAGTAGTTTTTGTAATGTGCAACTACTGCAGGCTCTTGACTTGTTCTTGCCAGCAGATGCATTTCCCTTCCTAACATACTTTAATCCCTCTAGTGATTTTTTACATGGCTGTTTAATGTCTTCTATGATTACCTTATGTGGAAAGCTACTTTCAAATAATGATATGAATTTATCATGAAACAGATTAAATGACACTGTCTGGTTCATTATATATTTCATCCTAGACCATCCCTCATAAACTATTCTTAAAAACATTTGTTCTGGAGTCATTAATTATTCTAACAGATTTGCACTGAGGAATATCAATATCGTAAATTCCAGCTTTTCTGAATTGTGCAGGTATGAACACACTGCAATAAATCCTACATTCCCATAACCTCCCTGGCTTCAACCTTCACAAGTCCCTATGCTTCACCCAACTAATCCCTTTCCCCGCTCCCACTCCAGCACTACGCAGTCTTCTATTACACCAATGCACCCACTGGTCTTTTTCCCCCCCTCTAATTCTCTCCTTTTCACCCCCCCCCCCCCCCAAAAAAAGGGGAAATAACCTTTCAACTAAACTCAGCTACTCTACCCTTTCCCCATTCCCCATCAAGGGGCCTTGCATGCCCCTACAAGCAGCACTACACCACCCCCCTTTGCCTACCCAGTAACCCTTCCCCTCCCCAACCCAACTTCCTCCACACCACCACCCACAGATTGCTTCTTCCTTTAGACGCAGTTGCTAGCAATCCAATCTTAGTGGCTAGAGAGAGCGCGCGCGCGCATGTGTAAGTAAGACCTTTTATCCAAAAGCTCATATGTATAGCAGTCTCTTTGTAAGTAAGACCTTTTATCCAAAAGCTCATATGTATAGCAGTCTCTTTGTTCTCCCTGTCTGTGCCTCAGTGTCTCTTCTATATGGTGAGCAGCACTCTATCCTTCTCATAATACTGTCCATTATTCCACTCTGGATTTTCCATGGTTTGATAATTCCTCTGTTTCAATGACAAAATGAGGTGTATAATCAATGTATTAATTGGGATTTTATATAAATATTAATTTTTAGCTCTATTTCCAAATCATTATTTTTGCTTAGAGTACTTTTATAACACCACATTTATATATTCTCACTGTAGAAGCTACATTTACTTTCTACACGTTAATTTTATGAATCCCCTTTAACCAGTTTTTATGTAAGCCATGCTCAACTAGTATTACAGAGATAATGGTGTATAAGATGTATGGCAATGTAAACTAGAGGACATTGCAAGACAGATTTTGATTTGAGAATGAGAGCAACACTAAACCAAAAGATGACTGATAAAAGAGCTAATAATTAAAACAGTGGAAAAGTATGTAGACAAAAGAGAAACTGCTTAATATTTTTCAAACAAAATCTATGTAATAAAAACAGGAATGTACTTTTATATAAAATGCCCCATGGACTATAAACAAACTGTTACTACTAACCTTGTTGTGGAACGACCTGCAAGACATTTCAGCATTTTCATTTGTGTATTCTTAGAGATGTTTCTTAAGTGAACTGATGTAAGAAAGTGCATGCAGAGACTATTTATTGTTTATATGACTGTTATCTCAAGACTGTGTGTTAATATAGTCAACATACAAAAATGGCTTAAGTTTTAAATCAACAGCTATTATCTGATGTTTTCTCTCATCACGTATGTATCATTCTGTACTATGTTGGATTACACTTATAATTTTACCATACTGTCTTTATTCTTTTGGTACTTAAATGTTAATTAGCAAATAGTCAAGTTACTTGTGAAAAGTTTTCAGCACTTCATTTTAGTTTTCAACCTTTTTAGGTTCAAGTTAATTAAAATACAACACCAATTTTGAAACTTCACTTGGCTAAACAAAGAAACAAAATTATCACTTATAGATCACCTGTAGGGTCATCCTGGATTATTAATATTTTGCATATTCATTCGGAGATAAATTCTAATCATATCTTGTATATATTCACACATTTGTAATTTACTAAACAGAGGTGACTTTGTGCATTTCAAATGATCAAAAATTCAAAATTTTATGTAGTTGGTTGTTTTGTATTTTGCTTCTATTGTAGACACAAACAATAAAAAATTTTACAACATTTGTTACTTTGCATACGTAACAAGTTACACAAGGAAATAAATGCTCAGTTTATAATATGGTTTGTTAATTAAAACATTTGTCTTTTTTCACATATCACAGTACCATGACTGATTGTATGCAAAAATCTACATTGTGAAACAATTCTTCTCATAAAATACGTTCTTTCACAACTATACAGGGTGACCATATTTTCTGGAGATAATACGTGTCTTAGGGTCACAAAATGTGATGCATATATCTCATACAACATTCTGTGAGTGGAAATCAATTTTTGAAATTTTTCAGTCAATGGTGGCTCCTTCTGGCAGAAGGGTTGAAGGGGAAGGAACTGGATGACAAAAAAGAGGGACTGGCAAGGTTTAGAAAATGAAGGGAGCTCGGGGAAGTTGCCCAAAAGCTCAGGTCAGGGTGTATCCCATGATCCTAGGTTCTGGATGACTTTTCCAAACTCTCCTCATTTCCTAAACCTTGTTAGCCCTTTTCTTTCACTTCCTTCCTTCCCCTTCAACCTTTCCACCAGAAGGAGTCACTGGCTCTGAAAGCTTCCAAATTTCACTGCCTTTATATGTGTGATCTCCTAACACTGCTTAATTAGTAATTTTTTATCCCTCCAATTACACTACATTTTCAAAAACTGACTATGACAGGTTTGTAACAGGGTTGGTTTTCTCTTCTGGAAGAAGGCTGTTGTGTCATATTAAGAGCTACATATAACAGTTTTAAAAATCCAGTTACAAGATTACATAAATTTTGCTCTGTGACTGCAAAAACTAATTTTTTAATGTAGTGATGAAGGAATGTTGTCGAAATAAAATTTAAAGTGGAATAATGAAATGGTGCTTCAATCATGAAAGTACAACCCAGACCTGATTATTTCAAAGTTATTCTGCACATGTATCTTCTATCTGCTGCTGTCAGAATCAAGATAAGTAGCTTTTGTTTATTTTTTTATCACCTCTAGGATAAGACTATCATCAATACTGCATATAAGTCATTTTACACATCATATGCAATTTACAAACTTTCATGATTTTGATTTCATTACAGTACGCATTGCAGTAGGTAGGCAGAGTGCTTACAAGGATAAAATATTATCACACACTTCGAATAGCAACATTCCATGGTTACCATTGAGCTGTCAGCACAGAGTATACATTGGTCATAAAATGTAGGAATGTTTTAATTTACCTGTGCTTCAACTATAACAAAAAAAAAGAAAAGAAACTAATCTATAATAGTTATCATAAAGTAGGAAATATTAATCTCAACCGCCACATGTGCTTTCAGTTGTCTTAGGTAATGCAGCTGCAGATACTTGAGAAGAAGGCACTAGTGCACATACTTGCTCTGGAGCCTGGAACCTATATTTGATCCTCATCAACTTTAACGTAGACTCCCTACCACAGTGCAAATGCATGGCATGTTATAAATAAAAATTTTTAAAAAATCAGATTCTCAGTAGTTTCTAACATAGAACATTGACCGTCATACAACATCATTTTACCAACTGAGACTCAATGACGTAACACCTGAAACTGTTACATCATCATTAACAAGCCGTATTCTTACATCCTTTCCATAAAGTTCACAGCTTCTCACTTCCAACGAAAGAAGAGACAACAGTAGCTCTCAAAATTGCAATGAATACAGTCATTGAAGATATAACGAGCTGCTCCTTTAATTCATCTCTAAAGTGGCTACCATATTTAAAAAAGTATATACACAGATTGTGTCATCTTCAGTACACTGTGTAGATGTCATAATGATGTCACACTTTTGATTTCTCAACATACTACAATGTCCTCTGTTGCACTGGACTGAGGGCATATCAAAACACCAATAGCAGGCATTTGCAAAGCACTGAGTTAACGGAGAATGATAATCAAGGTGTTGAACCGTGCTAAGCCTCGGCCCAAAAGCAAATTGGGCCCATGCCTTTTCCCAGGTTTTCAGGAAAAGTAAAAAATTCCATAAATTTTTCTTGTTTTCCAGGGCACTGGGCATCCTGACAGTTCAAAAGAACTAAAAGTGACAATCTTTATACAAAGGTGTAAGTTTCTCTTTTTAGTAGGCACCCCAGCTTCAACTTCCTGACCCTGTTAGTTTAAATGACTACTTTATTAAGCACCACTAGCTAGCTGTGTATGCCTAGTTTGTGGATACTTATGTCATGTCCATTGATTACAGTGCCATACATAACTGTGAAAAGCATGAGATATCTGTTTTCTACTACTTGGAAGGATGTTTGGTCCACAACCAATGTGTAACTGAGAGTAGGTACCATATTTAAACTAATTAGTAGTACTAAAAAGTTCTCCCTTAAACTAGCATCCTCATGAAGGCTAAGTTTCTTAAAAGATGTGAGTAATCCAACAGTTTTAAGAATTTTAGTTCCATTCATGTGAAACTAGTAGGGAAAGCATAACGGAAAAAGATCATTTTAGTCCAATCTGCCAGGATCTGTTAAGAAAGTAAACCACTTGTCTCTCATTTATAGAGACATTGCCTTGTATAGAATTTATTAGTACAATTCCATGAATGGTCCACAAAGTGGGACTTCCACTTCCGGTATGATGAAAATCAGACACAGGGTGGTAAGTGTGTATGTACCACCTATTAATCAACTGCAATTGAGAGAGTGGCTTTCCTAATCTTTTATTGTTGTTTTCACCCTGAAGTTTCAAGGTCAGTTTATATTAGGTCTGAAAGTGATATCTAGGACAATACAGAAAAATAAAGCAATAAATTTGTGAAAACAGATATTCAAAATTGTACAGTTATCAGTTGTTATGTTGCAAGTAAATGAAGGGACATTTAACACTGTTTGAAAGGCAGGAGAGGTATGGCGACTGCTAGAAAGAACATGAAGGATTGGAGGACAACAGGGAGTGGAATGTTACAGTCAAGATGATTAAGTTAAGGACTATTATTTTTTAAAACATTTGTTCTGTTACTACAATATTGAATGAACTTAAGAACAGTGCCATGCAGAGGTGAAGAACATTATTACCATATTACTTACAGGCAGAGGCTA